>NW_010966021.1:1514684-1642527 GCF_000463585.1 Tarenaya hassleriana | reverse complement strand
TTCAGCATTTCGTTAGAGCCGAGATGCTTCCCAGTGGGTACTTGATACGACCCTGTGAAGGTGGCGGTTCAATCATACACATTGTGGATCATATGGATTTGGAGGTCAATAATCACCACTTTCTGTTGATTTTATGTATCGAAATTTACTGCTTCCAATGTTCTTCACTAAACATTTTACTGTCTTCTTTTCTTTTTGGATAGGCTAGTAGTGTCCCTGAGGTCTTGCGCCCACTTTACGAGTCACCAAAAGTTCTTGCCCAGAAGACGACAATGGCGGTAAGTGAACTAATTCCGGAAATATTCAAAGCTTTTACGTTTTACATTCAAGTTTCATGGGTTATTATTATTCTTTTTTATGACCATCACTTTTTTTTTGGTGGGTGTCAAGTCTCTGCGTCAGCTCAAACAGATTGCTCAGGAGGTTTCTCAGACTAGTGTTAGCAATGGCTGGAGCAGGCGTCCTGCTGCTCTACGAGCTCTTAGTCAGAGGCTAAGCAGGTTTGATATTCATCACTAATTTCCATTCTCTTTGGTAATGTATTCGGTATCTCAATTCATGGTTTCTTTATAGGGGCTTCAATGAAGCTGTTAATGGGTTCACCGATGAAGGGTGGTCAGTGATAGGCGATGGCATGGATGATGTGACAATCCTTGTGAACTCTTCACCCGACAAGCTCATGGATTTGAATCTTACCTTTGCCAACAACGGGTTTCCACATGTTAGCAATGCAGTTCTATGTGCAAAAGCTTCAATGCTTTTACAGGTAAGGGTTTATCTCTTCTATCATAACTGGCCAAGGCCCTAATTTATTCGGTTTTCTGTCATTCTAGAACGTTTCTCCGGCAATCTTGCTTCGTTTTCTGAGGGAGCATAGGTCAGAATGGGCTGACAACAGCATTGATGCGTATTCTGCAGCGTCGATTAAATTGGGTCCCTGCAGTTTACCGGGTGCTTGGGTTGGAGGATGTGGAGGACAGGTTATTCTCCCTCTTGCTCATACCATCGAGCATGAAGAGGTCAGTCAACTTTCTTCTGTAACTTTCGGTTATTTGTTTCTTTCCAGTCTCGGTTGAGAATTCGTTCTCTTTTTGAAATCTTGGAGTTGTTTTCATGATTAGTTCTTGGAAGTCATCAAGTTGGAAGGTCTTGGTCATTCACCCGAAGATGCAATCGTTCCCCGGGATATCTTCCTTCTGCAAGTACATAGATTGTCTCCTCTCGGTGGACCCTAGAGGCATCTTCCATTTGTTAACTTGCATTTTGATACTTTTTCTCATGACAGCTTTGTAGCGGAATAGATGAGAGTGCTGTCGGGACCTGTGGTGAACTCATCTTTGCTCCGATCGATGCTTCTTTTGCCGATGATGCCCCTCTGCTTCCTTCCGGTTTTCGCATAATCCCTCTTGATCTGGGAAAGGTTTGGAATTTCAATGCCCATCTTAGTGTTTTTCCCCTTATTTCGAGCATTTCATCGATTTCCTGAACCGGGTACGTGCACTATGAACAACTCTGAAGCAGGAAGTGCCTAGTCCAAATCGAACCCTCGACCTTGCATCAGCATTGGAAGTTGGGTCGGCTGGAACAAAAGCATCCACTGACGGGTCGGGAAACTCCAGCTGTACGAGGTCTGTGATGACGATAGCATTTGAGTTTGCTTTCGAGAGCCACATGCAGGATCATGTGGTATCCATGGCCAGACAATATGTCCGAAGCATCATATCGACGGTTCAAAGAGTGGCCTTAGCTCTCTCCCCTTCTCACATGAGTTCGCAAGCTGGCCTGCTCACCTCACTGGGTACACCCGAAGCTCAGACGCTTGCTCGTTGGATTTGCCATAGTTACAGGTCTATATCGTCATTTATCTTTTGATCTTTTCTCTCGCTTTCTCTCTGCCGTTTTGCCTCTAGCCTGGATGGAGATGATAGGAATGTAATTACCCGATTTCGAGAAGATGATACGTTTTGAGTTACAGGTGCTTCATGGGTGTTGAGTTACTGAAATCAAGCGATGGAAATGAATCCATTCTCAAGAACCTGTGGAATCATTCAGATGCTATAATGTGCTGCTCGCTTAAGGTACAAGAATGCGATTATAGCGTTATTTGATGGAACGGGTCGTCGGTGTTTTGTTGTTTTCTCCTCTTTTCTTGTTTTGCCCATTTCTCAAGCTGCGTATTCAGAAACATATGCTTGAACCTTTCTTGAAAATTTCTCCGTGATATAGGCTTTGCCCGTCTTCACGTTTGCCAACCAAGCTGGTCTCGACATGCTAGAGACTACATTGGTTGCCCTTCAAGACATCTCTCTGGAGAAGATATTCGATGACAACGGCCGGAAGACTCTCTGCTCGGAGTTCCCCCAGATCATGCAACAGGTTTCTGCGTTCTTACACAAACCCGATTCATTTCACCTCTTCTGTAATGATGTCGTGAACGTTATCTGTTTCGCGGGTACAGGGATTTGCGTGCCTTCGGGGCGGGATATGCCTCTCGAGCATGGGGAGACCGGTCTCATACGATAAGGCGGTGGCTTGGAAGGTACTTAACGAGGAAGAAAATGCTCATTGCATCTGCTTTGTGTTCATCAACTGGTCTTTTGTGTGAACTCTTTTGGTTCTGTAACCACCCTGTCCTGTCTCGAAATCTGCCTGTTGCTATATCTTCTGGATGACGACTGCTTTGTTGCTTTGGGCTTGTTCTTGTCGAACTCAAATGTTTCAGTCTGGTGGAAAACCTGAGAACAGTATGTGGATTGAAATCCTGCGTGTGGATTGACTCGGTTCTTGTTTCAGAACTTAACTCGGTTGTGACTCAGTCCAGACATCTATCTATCCATAAATGCTTTGTCCAGGTAATGGATGATTATTACTTATTAGTTGTCTTAAAATGAATTTACATAAACATAGTTTTGTGAACTAATTGATATGAAAATTGATTTAAATAATTTTAGGGAAAAAAACTCCAACTTGATGTATCCTTTTTAGTCGAAAATTAGTTTTCTATTCAATCATTTGATGTTTTTCAAAATAAATTATAATTTAAATATGTTCAAGACAATTTTGTCTCTGAAACTTTATAAGAACGCCGATAACTTTTGCCCGAAGGCATTTTTTTGTTTTTTCTACGAAAGACTTTATTTAATTAATTTTTATATAAATTTAATTTTTGACTATTTTCACTAATTTATCTAATTCATAAACTCACTTATTATTTCTAATTCACTTATCATCATTTGTTAATCTCTGATAACTTTAGTTTGTGTTGATGTAGCATACAAAATCTAAATTTATGTGTTTTTAGAATTAAAATTTATTTGATAATTCAAGTAGATTTAAATACTATTTGATGAAGAAGTATTTGATATAGTTATTAAAATGAAAATTTTAAAGTTCTTGTTCATCAATTTTTAAAAATACTGAGAATAAAAATTTTTAGTTCTTTTACAAAAGAGGCAGTTCAAAAGCGTATGTACCATCATATAGTAGAACGCCTAGTCATATATATACCCCACTAATAATTTATTTCATATGAATAACAATTATTTTATACGTAAAGCAAAACCTAATGTCCATAAATAGATGGACTCTCAAATCATACGTAGTGCAATCTAAAGTACACACACAAAAGTTGATATGTAAGTTGTTTTTTCTCACTTCCACAAAAAAAATATTTTGTTTCTTTTCATTTTTTTTTATATATTATTGATTTTGCTTTCTTTAATAAAATGTGAAGGCGGCCTTAAAGAATTATTTTTTTCAACCAAGAGATATTTTGAATTCTAAATCTCATATCTTTTAAGGTATTAAATAAAAAAAGAATTTAATCTATAATATTAGGTAATGAAATAGTTGTTTTTTACGTAACAAGTTGGAGTTAAATCTCATATTTGAGAGCTATAATATTAATTTCTTAATATCTAAGAAAAGGTTATCGGACCAATGATATTTTCGATTATATTCTATCGAACAGGTTATTTTAAAATATTTACACAAGAATGGTAATAATAATATTATCCTTTGTTATAGTTAACAAATTCGAAGCCCGAAATATAAAGGCATTATTATATATGCGATTTCTTAATAACCCTTAAGAATGTCCCTTTTTAAATAACTCCATAGATGTAACAAATACCAATATCAAACCATTAGTGATAGTACTTGGAAAAAATTCCATATTTTGGTTACACAATTCCAAAAATTGAATATTTATTCACCGATAAATTCAAGTCCGATGACTACAACGATATGATCTTCAAATTTGGATTGATACCTTGAATTCGGGTATGAGATGACGAGAACTTGTCACTAAATTCGTCTAAAATTTAGAATATAATGTATTTAGATTCAAAATCGGATAAAATGCACGTGCTAAATTTGAGTTTGATGCCCTGATTTTGTTGTGGTATGGTAATGACTCCTCTAATCTCTTTGATTTAAATAGTTTTGCATTATAAATGTCTAGAGGATTAGAAAGGTTTGCGGTTAAACGTTATTTGCCGTATCAGTCAGGTCTTAATCACACATATAACGAGATGGTTACGTTAGTCTCGTTGGTCCAAATTGTACATGTTATGATTTGATAATCGTATTTATTTATCCATAAAATGTACTTGTTAGACTCGTTCTTTAACACTGTTCGACAACAAACCACACACATCAAGACACGATATCGGCTAAGTACATTGTCTAGATTCGAATCCTCATCAATATATTATTTTAATAATTAACATAAAATTGTGTAACGTTGCACGTTTTCAGTCCATCTTTTTTTAATAATATTTAATTTTCCTCTCTCTCTCTCCCCCCCCTTTATATACCACCCCACAATCACACTTCTCGTATCCTTAACCCATAAGAAATCAAAGCAAGAAACACAAAAATCTCTCTCTCTCTCTCCCTCTCTCTCTCTCTCTCTCTCTTAAGATGGGTAAGGACCAAACAGTAAGCAAGAAGGTCTGGAACATAATACGTTTTGTCCTCTTCATGTTACACAAAGGAGTGTCAAAGCACAAGCTGGTCGTCGACCTAAACGTGATGCTCAAACGCGGCAAGAACCTCATGTTCCACAGCCGCCGCCGCGCCGCGAACGCTAACGCGGCTTCTGCGTTCCGGCCGATGCAGCCGCACGAGTACGAGTTCAGCTGCAGCAACACGCCAAACTTCACATTCCCTTTCCACATCGCTTCCAAGTCCAAGAGATCAAGCCTCTTCGCGTGTGCTCACGCGCCCGAAACGCTCGAAGACGGGGCCGCCGCCGCGAGAGCGGTGTTCGAGCTGCTCAACGGCGGTAACAACGGTAACGTAAACGCCAACGCGGCGGTAGAGGCGTTGACGGCGTTGTCACCGTACTTGCCGGGATTCGGACGGACTCCGTTAGTGAGGCCGTTAAGGGTGACGGACTCGCCGTTTCCGTTACGGGAAGAGGCTGACATGGAAAACGGACACGTGGACAAAGCAGCTGAGGAGTTCATACAGAAGTTCTACAAGAACTTGAAGCTACAGAAGAAGATGATCGAGTTCAACTAAGTCCTCGATGTTTTTTAACTCTTAGTGTTCCATCCTCAAAAAAAAAAAAAGGAAAAAAAAGTGGCGTTTTCTATATGTTTTCCCCTAAATATTCTACTTTTTTTTTTTCTCATTAAATTCTCAAGGTGTAATGATATTTTTTGGGTGTTATATTTTATCATTTCTTGATAGAGTTGGATTATCATGAATAAAAAATAACAATCAGAAGGTGTAATAGTTTATATTGTAGAAAAACTATAGACATATACATCTTCCATTAGAAAAAGATATGTCCCCTGTTTTTGAGTAAATATTTTTTTAATGTAAAAAGAGGTTCATTTCAATGATTTTAAAGCGTTTCATTTCATGGATATTTTTTTTATTTATTCTATCTAAGATTTTTGTGAAAATAATAATATTATTTGAGATTCATTGTTTGGTTTTTATGTATTTATATGTATATAATATATCTACATATCCAGATGTTTAAGTATTTGTTTCTGTTGTTTTCTTTCTCTACACGCATGCGCACACGTATATTGAATATTTATTTTACGTTATAGGATGCATCCAAAGGCTATATACTTTTTTTTTTTGTCAAAGCAAAGGCTATATACTTGTCCATGGACAATAAGTTTTCTGCATGCCCACGAGAAAGCTATACGCCAAATACCAAATGGATACTGTCGATCCTCGTATATTCTTATATATACGTCCTTCTTCTAAATATTTTTTTTCTGTAAATAATTTTATTTAATAATAAAAAACAGACGTTTTTATATATAAAAATGAATAGAATAATACGTATTATATCTAAATTATATATATTTATTTTAAAGATACTTGAATATGATATTTTATCAAAACAGAATTGAAAGAAAATATTTTTAAAATATTTTTTTAAAGAAAATTGATTTTTAGTAGAACTGAAATAAAACCCTAATCAAATGAAAATCGATATAAAATGACTTTAACATATTTGAATTAAAATCTAACTGGAACCTATAATATTGAACCTAAAATGGATGTAAAATTACATCTTCATATTGTTTATCACATTGAGGGGAAATAGACAAGGAAACTCCATAATTAAGGGTTTAACTTTGCAAGCCCGTGGTGTCTTTTTATAAAGCAAAAGAAAAAAGTATTTTTTTTTCCTTTTTCAACTTTTTTCTTTAATTTGCTTTTTCACTCCTCTGTCTTTATAAAATTATTGTCCATATTTCAAATGGAAATATGAAATGTTTCTTTGTGATTCACAAGTTTGAATTCATAGTCGTATCAAAACCCTAAATTAACAACTCTACCACTATCTATAAAAAGCTTTTGGTGGGTCAATATAAAAAAACTTTTTATAAAACCATTTATTTTAACTATTAATTTATAAAGTAAGAATGCAAGAGCAAGCTCCCAAATATTCTTTCCTTAGTTGGTATGTAAATTAAACTTATAAACACTACTAATGTTATATATATGATGATACTATAAGTTTGGAGTTTTTTTGCTAATTGTTTGTTTAATCTACACTATGTTCTAGACATATACACACATAAATACATGTTTTTTTGTAATCAAAACTTCTACTAAAAGCTTAAGAAATGAAAACATTTTAAAAAATTATCATAATGCTTTCTATTGTTACGAAATAACATACACACATAATATATAATATTATATACACACACTATATTTTTTATTAATTAAATTTTAATTTTTTAGAGAAACTATTTTTTTTTTATAAAATGTGTTGAGACAGAATCCATACTTATCATTATCTCTCTCTCTATATCTATCTATCTATCTATATATCTATCTATCTATCTCTCTCTCTCTCTATATATATGTATATATATTCAAACTTGATTAAATGAAAACTGTTTATTCAAGGTTCCTGATCAAAGCCGAAATTATGTGGATGGTCTGCACAAACTTTAGCGTTAAGAGTACCCTTTTAGCTGTCATTATATCATACCTTAATTAAAAATTATTTCGTATGATTTTCTGTCCTGAATATTGGATAAGGTTGCCCTTCTCGTTATTATTGATGTTACTATATTAAATTTGATTCACTTTGATTCGGTTTCGATTTTATTGAAAAATACATTTTCTTAATAAGTTTTTTTTTTATTTTTTCAGATTTTGCAATATTCGGTTCGATTAGGTTTCTGGATATTCGCTTTTTAGAAATATTACTGAAACATTCGGTTTAGTAGCAATAATTATTGTTTTTATTCAGTACGGTTCGGTTCTACGGAACTTAACCGAAACGTTCACCCTATTTTCCAATTATCATTGGACTATAACACTCGATTTACTCTGTGGGCCGAGAACCCTCGCAACTCTTGTCAATGCTCTCGCCATCCATGGGTACGATTCGAATCTTGCGAACGGGTACCCCAATTTCAGGGTTTTTTTTTTCTTTCCAACCCTAAACCTTGTTACACGTGTTCTTCGTCATTCCTTTTCCATTATTAGGGTTTCTCGTCTTCTTCATATTCCTCAATCGATTAGGGTTCTTTTTCCTTGTTTCTCGTCGTCGAACCCTCGCGATTGCCTTTATGTTTTTTCTTTTAATATTGCTGTTGCTTATGTGAGTCTAGGGTTTTTCTTCCACTTTTTGAAGGGTTTTCACGACTATATAATCCGAGTCGATTTAAATAAAAGGATCCGATTCGGATCCAATCAAGTTTAAAATAAGGTTATTCATTATGGTCTCTCAGCCAAGCGGGCTCATTTTATAAACTTAAATTGCATTTACTTTCTGAGTTATTTTATTTTCAGTTAGTCGGCCAATAAGTTTTCCATTTTTATTTGAGTAATTTAAAATAATTCCTTAAAATATAAGGAGGATGTTAAATACTATTTTCTTTATAAATTTGGTTTTGGTAAAAAAAAAAATATTTGGTTATAGAACAAAATTTACAACGTGAATAAAAATTAATTTTGTTAATATAGACAATAGGCATATATAGTTCATACGATTTTGTCATCGGATACTATTTTTAGATTTGGGAAAAAAATCTTACAATCGGGAAAAACAAAAGTTTGAAAATTTTGATATGTTATAACGTTAAAGTCTATCAATATTAAAATTATTAATTCATAAATATGAGGGAAAACAGATCCAATTATAAAACGAAAGATTTGGTCCTTGTGGACAGGTTAATCCATTATCCAATAATTCAAGAGAAATAAGTGAAATCAGTAGACTAACAACATTACATATAAAAAAATCTATACATTGAATCAATATGTAATAATAGCATAAATGAAAGCCCCATTTTATGCATAACATTTTTATAATGCACACCCACATAACATTTTTTTCATAATTATAGATTATTATATATCGAAGCAAAATAACTTGTAATTATACGAATATCCTAACGACCACAAAAAATCATCCAATAAAACTGTATCCCAACACAAGTTTGTAACCTAAGATAACCCATATAGTATAATTTATTAGTAGAATATTGTATATCTTTAGAGGAACATTAGTTTTTTTATTTAATTTCTTTAAAAGTTAAAGATATTTATAAAATATATTTTTCGGACACTTTTGCGAAAGACAATATATTTATAAAAAAAATTCTAAAAAATATATATTTTATTTTATTACAAATTTTAATAAATGTAATCTAAAAAATATTTTCTTTAGATTACAATAATTAATAAAACGCTAGTAGTATATTTTCTTTCCAAGGTAAAAATGATTTTGACTAAAGCAAATACATGAATTATCAAATTAAAGAAAACGTTGAATCTGGCCAAAAGTTTAGATATCGAACAGAAACAAAGTAATAGAAGATGTACGGACGGACTTGCACTTGATGCATGATGATGCCTAACTATTTTGGTAATTGAAAATATAATCTAAAGTCTAGAGGTTAGGTGGTCCGACCAAATATCATATTGTTAGAAATTAGAAGAGGTTCTATTTAATGAATATATTATAATACAAATAATAATAATAAAATAAAGATTTCTCGCTCATGCGTCCACGTGAAAGTGGTTCACTGATCCTCCAAATCCAAATAATAGGTTTTATGGAATGCATGCAATAATAACTTTTTTTTGTCCTTTATTGGATTTGGTGACTTCTGATTGGCTAGATGTATATGTGAACAGATATGGAGTAACGTGTGTATATATATATTATGTATCATTTTCTTACGGACAATTATAAACTTGCAATATATGGACGGTGCGAATTGATTCCGGTTTTACAACAAACCAGACCACACTACCAAATTTAAATTACCAATTAACAAAACGCCATCCGAGAATAAACGGGCTTCGTCTTTGTCCATTTTGCCCTTGAAAGCCTCCATTTCGTCGAGAGTTTCTCAAACCCTTTGAATGCTTCAGAGGCTTTTCCACGGTCAAGTCCGCAGATCAGTGCAGCAGACTTAGTATCACGTTAGTTTTGAACCCTGGAATTTATAATTATATATTTAAATATCGTCACTAAGTAATTTTCACGTGAAATTATCATTTATTAATATAATTATTGTTACGCGCCCCGAACTATTTCTAAGTTGTAATTTTACAGTGACTCAACCTTATTTTGTGTATGTTTTCTTGTATAATGTTAGATTCGTATTATTTTTTATACAAATGGGTTGAAAATAACTGACTCTAACGTCGCATATTATATTATATAAACAAATGGATTCGCATTAGATATTCGAATTCCGGTTTCACTCCATTTTATAAAATATTATAAAAATTCTCAAAGAAATTTTTAGAGTTGTTGTACAAGTTATGGACGATGGAATTCCATATAAATTGAAAAGAAGCATGGTCAATATATCAGTTCGATTCTTTACCTGTTCACCTGTCGTCTGTGAATTATACGACTGATTTACTTTCCATTTACATTGCAAACTCGTGCATGTGGGTATGCGATTTACCCAATCAGACATCCGAAAGTTAGCGGTTGGAGTTTCTACCATTATTAAAAAAAAAAAGTTACGGACTAATGAGCACCACCTAAAAATCGGTGCGTCAATATGACGATTTTGTAACATCATCGACTCTAACAATAACAAAGTATTTGTGTAATAATTAAATAAAGTGAAAGAGAGAAATAATGTAAATATTTGGACCGTGGACGGTGGACCCAGCAGAGATTATATATGTCAAACTATTTTGACCTTTGTAGACGCATTTTTCAACACCATACACGTTGTTTAGATTGGGTGGGTGAGTGGAAGAATCCAAGTATCGAACAACTCTTTCATATATATATATATTTATATTATTCCATTCATACATATATGTGGTCGGTAAATGACAATAATGACTATTGTATTTCTCCCCCCCAAAATAATGATTATATTATATATTATGATTCATTTTAATAACATGTACTTAGCACTAATTAAATGAGCATAAAAGAAGAATTACAATTTAATAGGATTTAGCCAAATAATGTGACAGCTTTTATATCGTAAAATGACGTCGATTATGGAATTACTAGTTTAAATATTAGGAAGAAATCAATAAGTGATATTTATATGTCACAAATTCCGATTTCAGTGCTTTTTTTTAAATATTTATTAGTGGTGATCTTTTGGTTTCTTTATAAAGAACCGGATCCCACTCAACAACCGAGTTCATGAAATTAATCAAATTTTAAAAAATAAACATTTATTAAACAAAATTAATGGCATTGAATATGAAAAAAAAATGAACAGAATCTAAAACCAGTTTTAAGTAAACAAGACTGAAATCGGTATAAATAACAAATTTGGCGTATTCACTTTAAAATTGAAAAAAACTTAACCCAACGATAATCGAATCGAAATTCGAAAAATGCGTCCTAACAGGCATGTTATGAAAAGTGGCTATATAAAAAAAATTATCCATCGTTAAAAAAATCAACAAAAATCGGTTTCGGGATTTTCTGTTGGTGGTTTTTTTTTACACGTGAGTTATTTTTTGTTTCATAAAAAAAAATAATGCTTTTGTATATTTTACAGTGATAAAAATATAAGAATTTTATAGAAAAATACAAAATCATTATATATTTTCTCACTTGAAAGATTAGATGGCTATTCCAGATATAAGTAGCGAGAAATTCGTTTTTAGTGAATACGTATATATCTATACACACACACGGGTGAAGAAAAATGGGAAAAACAAAACGTGTAATTACAAGGTAAAATAAAAATTAATAAAAAAACAAAAAAAAAATATTTGACGGGAAAAGACTCTGAACTTTATTTTTTTGGCAAAAGAAGAATTCTGAACTTACGCTGTTTTACTTTAACAATTTGGTAGCGTTTTTCATTGAAATTTCAATTTTTTTAAATTAAATATTCCGACATTTCAAAGCTAACATAGTACGTCGGAGTGTTATATGTTAGTGTGATAATGATACTAGTACCACGTCAGCCAAAAAAACAAAAAATAAAATTAAAAAAAATGCAAATGCATTTATATATTACGTGTAAATATATGAGTATATTTTTTATTTTTATTTTTTGTTGATGTGGGCTTGAAGGGGTTGTTACGTATTGACGTTAACATGTCGGACAATTTGCAAGTTAAAAAAATAAAATAAAAGAATGGAAATGGTATTTGGAATCGCTGTGAAAATAATTAAAATTCATAATAATCTCACCATTAAGGTCAAATTGGTGTTTTTTTTTTCTGTAGAAAGTGATGCATGATCATATCTTTGAGTTAGAAATTTTAAAAAAATTGTTTGTAAATCAGAGTTTATTTTGTGCGATTTATTCTTCTAAAAACGGATACAACTGATATATGATATACACTAAAATATGAACGAGAAAAATAATTTCTACTTTTTTTAAAAAATAAACATAAAAAACACTTCAAATAATTTCTTAATCAATGAAAAATTTTGACACATATATTTACGATAAATATTGAAAAAGTCACTTATTCTTTTTTTTTTATGTATTTATTCAATTATTGTAAAATTTGAGAACATTTGTTTCAATTTATAACATGGATATGGATAAAGATTTTTTTAGTAAATACCTATTTAATATTTTAAGAGGTAGATACACTATTAAATTGATCAAGTAATCTGATTTATTTCTTAAATATTCAATATATTAAATAAGATATTTTGGTTTGGTGATCTAATCTTTCGCATTTCTTATTTATTGATGATATCATATTAATCTATCTTATCACATTAAAATTTTTTGAAATTAGAGAGCTAATAATATTGGAGATAAAAAAAAGGATTAATAAAAGATTGCAATAAAAATTAAAATTCTGAAAATTAACATTCAATAAAATTTAGAAAGAATATTATGAAATTATCAATTTAAAATAATTGAAATAAAATTTATAGAAATAAAAAATATATATAATATTACAATTGTTATATAAAATTTATATAGTTAGCAAGTAGTATATAATGCCACTAGTTTTGTGTATATCGTCATTTAAATTAATTTTATATTTGATTTTGATTTTTTCTATAAATCTCCCATAATTGTAAATGTATAGTATATTTATAATTATTCTTATCTTATTGATTTAAATATAAACATATATCATTTTTTAAATGTAAAAAATATGCTTTTTTAAATATTGAGAAGAATTACTGATGTTTTTATACTTTTTTAAACATCGAGAAGAATTATTGTTGTTTTATTATATCTATACAATTTCTAAATGTGAAATCTTTTAAAATATTTATTTAATATATACATATATATATGTTAATAAAGAATTTTGGTGAAAACATAATGTAATCATTCCAAACAAAAGTAGGTATTCACTATGAATATACAAGAAAGAGTCGTTTATACAAGATTCCAATTTTATTCCTTGTTAGATATATAGACAATAAAGTTTGGTTTATCTAATCCATTTTATTTTTTAAAATATCTAAGCTATATGAAGTAATATATTTTTGTTTTAGCTAAGATATCAGATTAAGTATTAATAAAATAAAGTGTGTTATCCAATCTATTTATTGGGTATCACATGTTTGGAAAAAAAAGAAATAAGAGATATTATATATTAAGGGGCTCAAATAAATTTAACTCCTACTTCTACTTTAGTTGAATTTATTTATACTTTTTATTAAATGATATTCTCATTAAATTTTTGTAACCTAACATTTTATGAGAGAGAGACAGACAAGTTATGAGAACCAGCCAAGAGATAAGAGTCCCCACCAAACGCAAAGTTAGTATTTATAGTTAAAATACATTTTTGAATTTCATAGATTTCTGTTTGGTTCCCGAGAAAATCAGAGCAAATAAATGACCGTGGACTTCATTCATCGAAACCCTCCACGTATCTCCTAATATATGTATATATATATATATCCATGAAACCCGCTTGATTCCCTATGGTTCTCTTTATATTTTCCGAGACATTTTCTCTGCAACCAAACATCTTCAAATCCTAGGTATTGCCAGGATTCATCTAACCCAGAAAAAAAAAAAAGACCAGACAAAAAGAATCAAGAATCAAGAATCAAGAATGGAGAAACAAGGGACCATGTCGAGGAGCATAAGCAGAAGCCTGAGCCGAGCGAACAAGACGCTCGAGGAAATCTTCACGGCGAGCGGATCGTCAAGACAATACTCGAGGAGAAGCCATTCGGCCGACCAAGACGAAGAAGCCTTGAAATGGGCCGCCATCGAGAGGCTCCCCACGTACTCTCGTCTTCGGACAACGATCATGCAACCGTTCATGGAACGTAATAGTAACAATCTGCATGCGAACCACGGCAAAGTGGTCGACGTCGCGAAGCTCGGCGTCGATGATCGTCAGAAGTTCATCGATACCATCTTCAAGGTGGCTGAAGAGGACAACGAGAAGTTCTTGAAGAAGTTCAGGAAACGAATCGATCAGTAAGTATATATATATATATATATCCGATAAATCTCCCTTATATATATATATATATTGATATAATACGAAAACGATATTGGCAGGGTGGGAATAAAGCTACCAACAGTGGAAGTGAGATATGAGAATCTAACAATAGAAGCAAACTGTCATGTCGGAAGAAGAGCACTTCCGACACTCCCAAACGTTGCCCTAAACATTGCAGAATCAGCAATTGGTATGTTTGGTGTTAACTTAGCCAAAACCACTAAGCTCACCATCCTCAAAGATGTTTCTGGTATTATCAGACCATCCAGGTAATTTAATTTAATCCTTATTTAATCAAGATTATAATATTATATATAACCCTTGATTATATATAATGTTTTGGAGATTTTTTTTTTATGAATTTTGTATACAGAATGACACTATTGTTAGGTCCACCGTCATCAGGGAAAACGACCCTTTTACTGGCCCTAGCAGGAAAATTGGACCCAAGCTTAAAGGTTACAGAAAGATTATGAATTTCATTATTAAATTATTATTGATAGATTGTAATTAAGAAAATGATTTGGGCAAAAGCAGGTGACGGGGAAAGTAACATACAATGGGCATGGTCTTGAAGAGTTTGTACCACAGAAGACATCAGCATACATAAGCCAAAATGATGTTCACGTTGGGATCATGACTGTCAAAGAAACTCTTGATTTCTCTGCTAGATGCCTAGGCGTCGGTACTCGATACGGTAATAAACGTATTTTCCGAACGACAATACGAAAACGATGCTAAAAATTTACGATTTTATCTACTTTTGATATGATAATTTAGAGATCGAATTTTTCGATCATTTAAATTTTACCTGAAACACGAAACTCGGATGTAGAGTTGTTGAGTGAATTAGCAAGAAGAGAGAAGGATGCCGGAATTAGGCCGGAGGCAGAAGTGGATCTCTTCATGAAGGCATCTGCAGCCAAAGATCTTGAGAGCAGCCTCATCACTGACTACATTCTCAAAGTAAATTATTATTATTCGATTTCATTTTTTTTATACAAATTATCTCATATGTTTTATGAAATAAAGTTCGTTTTATCTTAAAGTTTAGTTTATTAGAGAATTGCATGAATTTTGATACGTCACGAAATTGGTTATAACTTTTAATTTTATTTTTTTTTTTAAATTTGAGGTAGTAAGTACTATTTTATAGTTCTTTGGCAATATTTAGAATAAAAACAACTTACGGGGCATGAGTATAAATCCTGTATAACATCAAGGGCCAAAATGAAAACAAACATTCACCTAATTCATACTCCCTGTTTTTTCTTTCCGCCCTCGAAATTTAGGGATATTACAAGAGATGCACCAAACTTTAAATACGATCAATTTGATCCAAATTTCTTCACAAGTTTTGTAGAATGTTACTAACCGAAATGACCCATAAATCAATTACATTTCTTTTTAAATAATTTTAATATTAATTTATTTAACCAGATAATAGGGCTTGACATATGCAAAGACACGTTGGCTGGGGATGATATGATAAGAGGCATTTCTGGTGGTCAAAAGAAAAGGCTCACAACAGGTACCTGCTCCCTCGAATGCCATCTTCATGATTCACCAAATGAAACATAAATAAATAAATAAATAAAATAATATTTTCCTAATATACATATATACATGAGAAAACCATCGCATATTTATTTTTAAAAAAAGCATAATATTAATCCAATGCAGGAGAAATGGTGGTGGGGCCTGCAAAGACATTGTTCATGGACGAGATATCGACCGGTTTAGACAGTTCCACGACGTACCAGATAGTGAGATGTCTGCAGCAAATGGCCCGTTTCAACGACGCGACGATCCTCGTGTCGTTACTACAGCCGGCTCCCGAAACGTTCGATCTCTTCGACGACATCGTTCTCTTGTCCGAAGGTCAGATCGTCTATCAGGGCCCGCGTGAAAACGTTGTTCACTTCTTCCAGTCGTGCGGTTTTACATGTCCCGACCGCAAGGGCACTGCCGATTTCTTGCAAGAGGTATGAACATATATTTCCCGACATGTTCGAATTATCGATCCAAAACCCGACACTGATTAATAACATTGTAAAACAATAATAATAACTTGAACGTAGGATAGATAATAGAATCTCGATTCGATCAAACATACCGATTTAAACTGTTGAGATCAAGAGAGAAAACGGTAACTTAGAACACAAGAAAACGCTTGGAATCTATCCAGTTTGGTTTTCTTGTGCTTCAAGTTACCATTTTCTTCTTTTATATCAACAAGAACCTGAGCTTAAGAGAAAAATGATCGATTAGATGCTAAATATTACGAATTTTTTAGAATATGAGCGGGAAAATTTTGAACCAGGTTGCCTTGTTGAACAGGTTACTTCAAGAAAAGACCAAGAACAGTACTGGTCCGACAAGACGAAACCATACAGATACATTCCCGTGTCCGAATTCGCAGACCGGTTCAAACATTTTCATGTCGGAATCAATCTTTACAGAGACTTATCGATACCTTACAACAGGCTCAGATCTCACCCGGCTTCTCTCGTCTACGAAAAATACTCAGTTCCCAAACCTCAGCTCCTCAAAGCTTGTTGGGACAGAGAATGGCTTCTCATGAAACGAAATTCGTTCGTCTACATCTTCAAGACAGTTCAGATCATCATCATGGCCGCCGTTTCATCGACCGTGTTCTTGAGAACCGAGATGGACACGAGGAATGAGAGCGACGGATCTTTATACGTCAGTGCATTGCTTTTCTCCATGATCGTAAACATGTTCAACGGTTTCGCCGAGCTTTCCTTGATGATTCAGAGACTTCCCGTGTTTTACAAGCAACGAGATCTCCTGTTTCACCCTCCTTGGACTTTCACTCTCCCTACTTTTCTTCTGGGCATTCCTATCTCGGCCTTCGAATCGATCGTTTGGGTCACCGTAACTTATTTCTCGATCGGTTTCGCTCCGGAAGCCAGCAGGTTATCCCGAAAATCCGATAGATTTTGTATGAATCCGTCCGTGGTTTGGATAACGAAATGACCATGCGATGGTGTTTTTGCAGGTTTTTTAAGCACTTGCTGGTAATATTCCTTACACAGCAAATGGCATCTGGTATTTTCCGGTTCATCGCTTCAACTTTCAGAACAATGATCATGGCAAACACCGGAGGATCTCTCGTTCTCCTCCTCCTCTTCTTGCTCGGCGGCTTCATTATTCCTCGAGGTAATCTCGTCGTGAGAAAGAAAAAATCGCTTTTTATACCTCACCTTAGACTCTAAGTCCTGCTTCCATTGCTAAGGCAAGAGAGCTTCAATTCAACAGGTGAGATTCCAGTATGGTGGAGATGGGCTTTTTGGGTATCGCCACTGAGTTACAGTTACAACGCTTTGACAGTGAACGAAATGTTTGCTCCTAGATGGATGAACAAACAGGTGACGACTTATAATCAGTGAGTTTTCTCTTCTTTTCAGTGAAAAATTCGATCTAACTCGGTAGAACGGTTTCTGAATCTTGTAGGGTTCTGATAACTCGACGAGGTTGGGAATCGCGGTTTTAAAGAGCTTTGACGTTTTCACAAATAGAAACTGGTATTGGATAGGTGTTGCATCAGTTCTCGGGTTTGCGGTTCTCTTCAACATCCTTTTCACCCTCGCCCTCGCCTTCTTAAACCGTGAGTATCATCCTTCATTCGTCTTTTACATTCTTTTGTTTTGCATTTCTTCTACGACTAATAGTAATGACTCCTCGTCGATTCCAGCCATCGGGAAGCCACAAGCAGTGATTTCTGAAGATACTGCAGAAGAAGCAGAGACCGAGAAGGGACGTTTGAAGTGGAAACCGGGTAAGTCGGGTTATATTTCGGGAAAATGTGTACTTATAAGACCGACCTTATTCACTATGTGGCCTGAACATTTCAGATATGTCAAGTAGAGCATTTGATTCTGAATGTAACCGGGCCAAGAAAGGAATGGTTCTCCCTTTTACTCCACTGGCAATGTCATTTGATAGCGTTAACTACTACGTTGACATGCCGCCGGTATAAATGCCAATCCCCGCCATCTCTCTGTGTCGGACTCGAAAGCTATAAATGTTTTGATTTTAATTCGGACATTGTAACTTTCTGGCACAACAGGAGATGAAAGAGCAAGGAATTGCAGAAGACAAGCTGCAACTGCTTAGGGAAGTGACAGGAGCATTCAGGCCAGGAGTTTTGACTGCTTTAATGGGTGTGAGCGGAGCCGGGAAGACGACTCTGATGGATGTTTTAGCGGGTAGAAAGACGGGTGGATACATCGAAGGAGATATCAGAATTTCTGGTTACCCTAAAAAGCAAGAAACATTTGCAAGAATCTCCGGTTACTGCGAACAAAATGACATTCACTCACCACAAGTTACTGTCAGAGAATCTCTTATCTATTCCGCCTTTCTCCGCCTCCCGAAAGAAGTTAGAAAAGACGAGAAGATGGTATTTTCTTAACCCGATTGCTCCAAAATCTTTCGGTAACTAAGGAAGAGGATATGGCATCCTTCGTTTTTTTCGTAGATGTTCGTGGATGAAGTGATGGAACTAGTAGAGCTAGAGAATCTGAAGGACGCAATAGTCGGGTTACCCGGGATAACGGGGCTATCGACTGAGCAGAGAAAGAGGCTAACCATTGCAGTGGAACTGGTAGCTAATCCTTCGATAATCTTCATGGATGAACCGACATCAGGGCTTGATGCAAGAGCAGCGGCAATTGTAATGAGGACAGTGAGGAACACAGTTGACACTGGAAGAACAGTTGTCTGCACGATCCACCAGCCAAGCATCGATATTTTCGAAGCATTCGATGAACTTTTACTGATGAAGAGAGGAGGACAAGTGATTTATGCAGGTCCTTTGGGCCGAAACTCACACAAGATCATAGAATACTTCGAGGTAAAAACACCTTTCGATCCATTATCAAAACCCTAGATTCAGGTTTTCGGGTTCAACAAAATCTGAAAGCTTTTTCCATTCTTACAGGACATTCATGGAGTTCCAAAGATTAAGGAGAAATACAACCCGGCGACATGGATGCTAGAAGTGAGCTCAGTAGCTGCAGAAGTCAAACTCGGGATAGATTTCGCCGAGCATTACAAAACAACATCCTTGTATAGGTGAGTTCAAGAACCTAAGCCGTAAAAGCAAAATCTCGCTGGTACATAGTCAAATCTCTGACAAAACATATCTACACGTATATGTATATGTATGTATGTATAGACGAAACAAAGAACTGGCGAAGGAATTAAGCACGCCGCCACAGGGAGCGAAAGATTTACATTTCACGGCGCGATACTCGCAATCGGCATGGGGGCAATTCAGATCTTGCTTGTGGAAACAGTGGAAGACTTACTGGAGGAGTCCTGACTACAACCTAGTCAGATTCTTCTTCACATTAGTTGCTTCCCTCATGCTCGGCACGATTTTCTGGAAAGTGGGAACGAAAAGGTTCGTCGAATCTTCTAAAAATAATCTCCCGTACAGATAATATCCGAAATCAAAATCTTATTATACGGTACAAATTAACGATCTTGTATGAACAGGGACAACGTTGGTGATCTTAACATGATCATTGGAGCAATGTATGCTGCAGTTTTATTCGTCGGGGTTAACAACTGCTCGACGGTCCAACCGATCGTATCCGTTGAACGAACGGTGTTCTACAGAGAACGAGCTGCCGGAATGTATTCCGCCTTGCCTTACGCCTTGTCGCAGGTTACTTGTGGAAATTGAAACCTGATAAAGACGATGATAATGGCGGTAACTAGTGGTTAACCCCTGTTGATATATGCGCTGCAGGTCGTATGTGAAGTACCGTACGTACTAATCCAAACGACGTATTTTACGCTAATCGTGTACGCGATGGTGAGCTTTGAATGGACAGCGGCGAAATTCTTCTGGTTCTACTTCGTTTCCTTCTTCTCCTTCCTCTATTTCACGTACTACGGGATGATGACGGTCTCCATCACTCCGAACCTGCAAGTTGCAGCCATATTCGCCGCAGCGTTTTACGGCGTTTTTAACCTATTCTCCGGTTTCTTCATCCCTAGACCGGTAAAATTCTCGTTACTTGTTTCACAAGAACCTCTAACCGCAGAGAATTCTCGTTACTTGACTCACAAGAAACCTTAACTTTCACATGTTTTCTTGAGTCTGATCTCGTAGAATCGTTGCAGAAAATTCCCAAGTGGTGGATTTGGTACTACTGGATCTGTCCGGTGGCTTGGACGGTGTACGGGCTGATCGTGTCTCAGTACGGTGACGTGGAAGATAGGATCCGGGTTACGGGTATGGATCGTGACCCGACAATCAAATGGTACATCGAAAACCATTTCGGGTATGACCCGGATTTCATGGGTCCTATCGCTGCCGTCTTGGTTGGCTTCTCCGTCTTCTTTGCTTTCATGTTCGCTTTCTGCATACGGACGCTAAACTTCCAACAGAGATAGAGGGTTTGACCAGTTTTATCCCCCTGTGCCAACTGAGCCAAAAGAGGGTTACATTGATTTGGGTGTCCATGTTTTTGTCTTTGTTATACCATATAAATATAATACGTTATGATGACGATTATTTGTATATTTCTGTTGCGAAATTATGTGTAACACAAAGCTTGTTAGAGCTGCAATCGCATATTTTAATGTCATTATAAAAATTTTAGCTTTTGCGAGTTACGTACTTTACCAATAATTATTAATCCTTTAAACCTAAGCAATTTAGTCCAATCCATGTTGAAAACGTGATCCTATTTCAAAAAGTACTTTTTTTTTGTTCAAATATAGATGTGTTACATTTTTTAAAAAACCTATAACTACGTTAATCTATAAATTATAAAAAAAAAAAGCATTTAAATCCAAAAATATTGTGAATATTCTCGGAAAATAAACCAATTGAAATAACAGGAAGAAGAAAAAAACATGTAACCCTAAAATAGTCATTTCAACACGGCGACAACGTACGATTCTCCATGATCCTCTGCAGATTGAATATCGAAATACCGAAATTGCCCCTTTCCAGGCACGTAAGAAGTCCTCATCTTCTGTCTCTCTCTCTCTCTTCTCCCCACAAATTTATCGTCAAAGATGTGTATAAACTGAGCGTATTCCCCTATTTATACACTCAAAAGGGTCTCTGATTTTGCATTTCGTTTCCCGAATCGAGTTGTAATCGCTTGCACCGCCCAATGACTCGCCGGTGCTCGCATTGCAGCAACAATGGGCACAACTCTCGCACGTGCCCCACGCGCGGCGGAGGAGGGGGCTCCCCCGTCGCCGCTGTGAAGCTGTTCGGCGTGCGTCTGACGGATGGGTCGATCATCAAGAAGAGCGCGAGCATGGGGAACCTGTCGGCGTTGGCCGCGGCTGCGGCGGCGCAACACCACCACCATTTGCCGTCGTTCCCGACCGCGTCGATGAATAGAGATTCGCCGTTGTCGGGTCAAGTGCGTGACGCGACCCATCGGACCGATGGGTACTTATCCGATGACCCGGCTCATGGTTCCGGGTCTTCTCACAGACGAGGGGAGAGGAAGAAAGGTGAGAGATTGATTTGGGTTATTAGCCCGGTTGATAATCTGATTTATTGATGATCATGTGGAATCGGTTTTTTTTTCCTGATTCGCGTAGAATGGGTTTAGTATATGAATTTATTGTATTACAGATCAAATTGCGTTCTAATAGTACGAGATTAGGACAGCGGACATGGATTGTTCAAAGGGTTTTGCGTCTTCTTGACGTTGAAGCAAATGGTTTCAGGACTAGAGAATCGTTGATTCTCTCCATATTTCTGGTTTTTGTTTACCATTTAAGCGTGTAACTGTATGAACCAGGATCAGAATGTCATAAAGCAAGATGAAGTGTATGCCACGGCAAAAAACAATTGCAGCATGAGTCAAGGATTAGGACTCTGGTCTTTGGAAACGGTGAAAGTTTGATTCTTTTATGTTCGCCTGAGATGGGGAACTCTTGTTTGGACACTATACCAACTACCAAGATTGAAGATCACTTTCGTGGATGGTTCTCGTGTCTAGTCTTAGTGTTCGTGAAAAGTTTAACATGATAAGGTTTCTGGTCGAGATGAATTAGAAGCCAGCTCTTTAGGTTTTTAATGTGATGGCATTGGCAATGGCACCTAACGTTTCTAAGGCTGTCTTTCTCTGTTTTCACAAATTGAGATATGACCGGTGTGATATTCTTCTCGATTGGTTACATCTCGCGCTTGTTATAATAACCCGAAAGCGGCTTTCTTGGTTTGGGAAACAGGTGTTCCGTGGACAGAGGATGAGCATAGGCTATTCCTTGTCGGCCTTCAAAAACTTGGTAAAGGAGATTGGCGTGGTATATCAAAGAGCTATGTCACCTCGAGGACTCCTACACAAGTGGCTAGTCATGCTCAGAAGTATTTCATCCGGCAAAGCAGTTCCAGCCGCGTGAAAAGGCGTTCTAGCCTTTTCGATATGGTGACAGATGATATGGTTCGCATCTCTTCCTTTCGATTCTCTTTTTGTCATTTCCAAGACACGATTTTTAACCTCTTGTAGTGTCTCCTTCATTACCAAACATTTGAAATTACCCGTGATTGTCTAAATTTCCTGGAAATGCTTGGAAACTTGTGGTACCGTGGTTAAATCTCATCCCTTTTCGCTTTCTTCAGGTCATCGAGGCACTGCCAGGAAAAGAAGATCGAGCTTTTCATCTTTCTCCTTCTCTAGAACCCGAAAACTCAATCTCCCTACCTTCTCTGGATCTCTCACTTGGGACTGCGGAACGTGAGCCAGCATCAACTGCCTCACAGGACAGAACCAAGGAACCGAAAGACGAGATCAATCCATCAAATGGGCTATCTCCAATGCTCGTACCGGGTATTTTTCCGTCTTGTGTCCCTCTCAACTACAAATTATGGTTCCCGACGGCTTCGACTTCCCCTCTGGGGCAAGGATACGGCCTAGAAGCTACCACTCAGCATCAGGTTCTGAAACCAAACCCGGGTTTCAGCAAGGAACGAGCCAATGTGGATCAGTTGGTCGGAATGTTGCAGCTTCGTATTGGAGAAGCAGAAGGAAACAAACGCGAGCCATCTTCGGCTTTTCACCCGAATGGTTCGGACTTGAATCAAGGCAACAGTGCGATTCAAGCGCTTTGATGACGAATCTGTGGAATTAGGAATCATATAATTCTCTTTGTTTCTTTTCCTTTTTTAAAAACATGAAATTAGAGGTCATATATATTTATATATGTTCTCGTTTTTGTAAGCATCTCCAGAATTTAAAACTGTAAACAAAATTATTTTATTGAATTACAAAAAAAATGTGAGTTTTTGTATCATGTGATATTGAATAAGGCTAAATTAGTTCCTTCAAACTTATTTTATGTAAGTAACGAATTCAGATAAATCTGATCGTATAATTGTATTTATTTATCTATTATAAAGAGATGTACGTGGACGCCATACTACGGACGTTTAGATAAATTGATTATATTATTTATAATGAAAATATTACATATTTTGAATACCCACATGTAATTTTTTTTAACCACGCAACATGAATTCCGCAATATTCACAAAGAGTACTCATGAATTCTATAATTGCATTTTTTTTTAGAAACTCTTAGAATTTTGAGTTCAATCTCAAAATATTTACCATTCTATAGTTAATTAAACTTAACTTGCATAACTTTATTAAAAAAAATTTCTACTCTACACATTCGAATTTTAATTCCTTCTAATACCTTAATTTTATAAACTCAAATTATATAACCAGTAAACTTAACTACATTAGTTTCTTAAACTAACATCTATAAATTTTATAAATTACTTTATTTTTCTTAATTTTTTTAGCTCATTTGGTTATATTTGTAGAATTAACGTAGTTAGAGAATTTATAAACGCAAAACAAATATTATACAAAAGTAGTGCTATTCGTAAATTGCATTCTGATATAAAATAATAATATTTCAAGTCATTAAAAACGTAAATAAAATTATCAGAATTAAAATCAAATATAACATAACATAAAATATAAACAAAAATTAGAAAAATGTTAATAAAAATATCTAAACAGAATCATAATATTTCTAAATTCATTATTGTTATCAATTTATCAAAATAAAATCTTCAAAATAGACTGCGGAAAGAAAATAAAAAATTTAAAATTTGTTAAGGGTCTGCTCGTGTCACAGCCCAAGATTCCGTAGGAGAGAGGGGAGTGATCGCCGATGCGAGAGGCATGGACAATGGGCGGGTCCTGACGAATTTCTGGGTAGAGGGTATAGGGATGAATCGGATGCACCAGAATGAGAGAGATCCGAGGGCTATGTAAGTATGAGACTACGCAGTTTAAGATAACTTAAATGAATTAATTGAACTACTCATATCAACAAGATGAATCTATCTTTTCGGTTAACATCTCGAGAGAATTCTAAAGTTAAGCGTGTTCGCTTTGGAGTAATCTTAGGATGTGTAACCTCAGGGGAAATACTTTCCGAGATGTGTGCGAGTGAGGACAAAACATGCTAAAAGATCTCATATTAATGTGTGGGGACAACTCTATCATCATTCCATAGCGGTCTCGAATTTGGCGAGTGGAATCGCCCAACTCGCGGTTCGTCAACTCATTTTTCATGCGATTTAAAATTTTAAAACATCTCCACTAAATAGAGAGTTGATTGCGAGTCCCGAGTCATCAACCCGTTTTACATGATAAACCACTTCATGGGTTTCCTTAAAACTTAGAGCCCTTGCGATCCTTTGACCTATCCATTTATTTATTCAATTATTTGTCTTTTAACATTCTTCCCTGTTAGTATTCAATTATCTGTTTGTTTCTTCATCTAGTTAGTAAAGCCGTAAATATTAAATAAAAATTGGATTAAGCATGAAAAATCTTTTGTTTTATATATACTACTTATTTTAATATCACAATTTTGTTGTTCATTTATTTCAAATTTAACAAAAAAATATATAATTTTGAACTATATTTTCCGGTCTTTATTGACAGATCTGTCAATGGGTTAAAGACCAGCAATCTTTCCGACATATTTAGGGCTCAAACCCTAAATCATATACACTACATAAACAATTTAGTGTTTGAAGCGTGGCAAAGTAGAGATTAAAATTGACCATAAGATCAAAAAATATATATAAAAAAAAACTTTCCGACAACCTTCGATGTCCTCGGAGTCTGTCTATTTACTGCGTCGATTTTCTATGTCCTTCACTTTGGATTTGCTATTTGGTTGAGTAAATTTTAAATAATTTCAACACATCTAACAACAATATCGAATTTGAGATATAATAGATTTAAATTAATTTTAGAAATGGAAGTATTCATATTATTTAAATATCTGGGACGCCATTGTTTCGTATTTCAGACATCATCCGATTTGATCGGATAAAATAATGCTAAAAATAGGGGGAGGGAGCATATGTTCTCTTTTGGTGAAGGATAAGCAATCGTGATGAGAAGAATGGATGCTGCATTGGGAATATCTCATATGAGAAAAGGACCCTAAAGGCAGAATTTTGTATGATTGGCATTAATATTATGATGCCAAACACAAATTCTTTGATCCTTACAAGAAGCTCATTCTAAAGTGAGATGTGTCCAAATTTCCCCCATGATAAGAGAGTGACATGACTCACTCTTATGTTCCTCTCTTGTGTTTGAATCTACCACCTCTATGGTTGTTGGCGGTGACACAAAAAAATGTACATTAAAACGACTCTCGTTTGTGAATCAGTTTGTTTTTACCGAATTGAGCTGAAAAAAATCTAATCAATTATAATTAAAAAAAAAAGCCCGATGAGCCAATATATCACTAGCTGAGTTCATCACAGACTAATTCGTTCGACTAGGAACTGGCTTGTGAGCCAATTTTTTTCTAAAAAAAAATTATTATATTTATTTTTTTATATTATTCATATTTTTTATATTTTTAAAATATTTTTAAAAAATATTTTTTGTTTTATATTCGGCGAAGTTCATATAAAAAATCAATTTTTGATCTCATTATTTTTTTAGTAAATTAGAATATTAACAGATAATTATTTATATAAAACTAGTTGAACTATTCATTTCAAATAAGGATGATTCTTTTTCGATTTTGATTGAATACGATTTTTTTTCTTTCGGATTACTAGGAATATCTAGTTCATAAATATCTGAAAGGTAAGTTTTTTCATAAGAGTGATAGAGGATAAAACACGTGTTAGCACATACTTGGAATTAAACCTTGTAAAAAAAAAATATCTAACATAAAGCAGAAGATGCTGAAACACAAGTGGAGGATTGGTTTAGGTTTCTTTGTATGAGTTACCCTCTGTCAATTATGCAGTTTACCAATGAAATTACTTGTCATAATAAATTGGGTGCTAAAAGGAGGCAAAAATGTTAAATATAAGACACAAATTATTCATTAAATTTTAAATAATTACATGAATTTGTTCAAATTTTATCGATAAATACATAAAATTTTTATCTTATAAAAAATATATCAATTTGTGATTTTTTTCACAAAACCTAAAAATTATATGTATTCGTTTTTTATATTATTTAGAATTTAGTTTGGATTTATTTTTTAAAACAATTTATATTAAATTTTGATTATTTTGAGATTCACTCAAACTCAAACTCGTTTAAATTTTAAATTTAAAAATATATGTAATCTCTGTTTAAATCTGATTTAAAAGCATCTCAGTTTAAATACCGAATATAATTTTGTAATTATGACAACATGATGCTCCAAACGAAAGGAGAACAGAACAGATTTGTTCGAGAAACCAATATGATATTAATATTCTGATACCACTCCATTATAAATAAAAATAATTTTTATAACATTTTCACAGAAGGATGTAGACAAGTCTTTATGTCACATTAATATTTGGTGGGCAGAGGAATAAAGCTGGCAAAAAAAAAAAAAAACTGAGAATGAATCTCGTCTTTAGCTCCGAGAAGACAAGACAAAGGAACATGGATAGATAGATTGTGCCTGAAATTTTATTTAAAAAATAAAATAAAAAAGATGTTTGTATCAATCATTGTTTTGCGTTTTTGTTCATCCTCGATAGTTTTTTTTTTTTTTCCTTTTTCAGTCACAAGTTAATTGATGCTTTTTCCCATTCATGATTTTAATAAGATTACTTTCTGTTTTTCATAGAACAATCACTATGTAATTAAATATGTTGAGCCACATAATTCGCTTTACATTATAAATAAATTTTATGTTGTTTAACAAAAAAAAATATGTTTTGTCGTTTAGGTACTTCAACTATAGAAAGACATATTTTGGATCTCATTCCATTTTTTTAGGGTTTTGGATTTTTCAATTTTAAATATTATAGATATTTAATTTTATACTAAATGTCAATTTGATTGGATTTGAATTCTATTCAAATTATGTCCGGATGCAAATATAAGTTTATTTTAAATTTGAATTTATTAATATATTTATTTTACAATTTTTTTGGTTTATTAGGTTAACGTTGTGTTCCATTTGGAATTAATTCATTGGTTTAAATAAAAGTATACACAAACAACTTTTAAATTAAGTTTAAATATATGTATATGTATAAATTTCGTTTGGATTTGATTTTTCAAATACTAATATATATTATGAATCCTAATTAAATCCTAAAACGTCTCAATTAATCCAAATGTTAGACATTTGTTTCCCAACATAAAAATATATGTTTTTATAAAAAAATTATGGATTCAGTTTTTTATTTTTTATTTTTGTTAGGAATTGATACTCTTTAATTAAACCATTCTAAAATAAAAAATAAAAAAAAGATATAATAAGGTGGAGGATGGCGAGAGTTTTCTTTAATACCAAATAAAAACTAATAAATTTTGCTATTAATAAATAATATTTAATTAGTAACTTTAGGCCTTTTAATTTTATATTTGATGATTTGTTCTTGTCTTTCACTTCAAACTACAGAGGATTTTATTCCAAGAATTTTTTAGTTTATTATTTAAATTAGTACTATAATGTATAATATGCTGCCCTTTGTCGGGTAAAAGTATTATTGATCAGATTATTTATATGGTTAGTGTATTATTTCTACGCATTCCAAATAATCACATGTTGTCCCCACTATTGTAATCATGAAAAGTGTATATTTGTCAATTTACTAGAGAAATGATAATGATTATCTATATCTTCATAATCTGCGAATTTATGTTAGCCATAATATTTTGTGAAATCTGAATAATCCAAACGGGACAGGCACTTTATTATATAATTCGGAATATTTTTCTCAAACTGTACACCTTTTATGTGAAAAAAGAATTGCAGATATAACTTTTTCAATATCACTTTGCCAAAAATTCTTGTCCAAATACATTTTACTGTACACCTTTTCCCGTGACAGATGAATTTAAGTGCTTCAAGAATTTTAGGATTCGTCGGTCCAAAATTCCAAAAACATATGTAATTCTACAATTTTATAATAACGCGAGAGTTTATAATATCTTTTATTGCATTTATACCTAGGTCTTATTAATTCAAAGTGTAATTTCTGTACGTTCACTTGCCATCAAATAGGTAAAATGGATCTTTTTACACCGTAGGAGATATTATAATAGATTATAATAACTAACGTTATGATAAAAACCTAATTTACGCTGATTCAAACTGTCATTTTATTTTATTTTCCGTAATCAAATATGCATTCACAGTAGTTTATATAATAATTACATATGGTACGAGGTTGATTGTCTCTGATGTTTAGGGTTAGCGTCTGAAGTCTCTTAATCATCAAAATGACCCATAGGTTTACGTCGACAGTTCATGCAAATGATACGTCCACGTGTCATCAAATTAAGGCGATAACAGCGAATATACATTTTTTTATTTTTATTTTTTTACCTTTTGGGTAGAGAATACCCATCATTCATATGTGCTACGTTGCAGGTTCCACCATTTTTTTTTATATATTCTATCTGTTTTTCTTTTCCCATGATGTGATTTGAAATGTTATATTCTCTTCTCCCCTATGTTTGTGTATATATATATATATATGTATGTATGTGTGTGTCTATATATATCCCAATCGCCCATTTCATTACTCCATCGCCATTTCAAATACACAAGAAGAACAAACACCAAGCATTTTCACACAATTTTGTTTTTTTTTTCCTTCTCATTTGATTTGTTTTTATAAGAATGGAAAGAAACATGCATAAGCAAGTGGCAATCATGAAAAAGGCACTCTTTGATAAGGTTCCCCATCTCCATCGTAGCTTTTTTTTCTTCTTCCCCAATGATTGTTTCTTCTTTTTTTTTTCTCTGTCACTAGTTATATAATATATAGTTATACATTTTTTTTATAGCCTAGGCTGTGGAAATTTGTATATATGGACCCTTCAACATATATATAAATAATTACAAAATTCGTTGATCGTGGGAAATAAGAAAATTTAAACGTGAATGCAGGGATATCTGGACGAACAATTCATGGAATTGGAGGAACTCCAAGATGATGCAAACCCTAATTTTGTTGAAGAAGTTGCTACATTGTACTTCAAAGATTCATCTCGATTAATCAACAACATTGAGCAGAATCTGTACGTCCAATTTCATTTGTGTTTTTTTATTTACCTACAAAACACATGCCTACTTGTTCTAGAACAATATATATATATATATATATATATATATATATATATATATGGAGCACATATTTATTTATTTCTTAATAATTAATAACCATGCAGGGAAAGAAGTCCTCTTGATTTCAATAGGCTTGACGCTCACATGCACCAATTCAAGGGCAGTAGCACGAGGTGAATATATAGTACATTAGTTTAAATTTTTTTAGAAAATACATAATAAACTAATTTTTAACAAGAAGGAGACATGATTATATGAGCTTTTATAAATATTTTATTTTATTAGTTTTAATGAAGAAACGCATAACAAATAACACATGCATGTGCTAATTAATTAGTATAAACACCTAAACATACACAAGAACGTGCAAATCACAAATCCAATATATAATGAATTCTTCAAATGAAGAGAAAATTTAATTTGCATTAATAATATTCGTATTCTTTTAAGATCAAAGATGATACTTTAAGATGCCCATCGCTCGAACTATTTCATCACATGCAACTGTTGCACCAAATGGGCCACTTGCGTTGGCACTTGATAAATACATACATACATACATACATACATACATACATACATACATACATACATACATACATACATACATACATACATACATACATACATACATACATACATATTGTTAATCAAGTTTCGATTTCATAACGCGTATAAGAATCTACTTTGGTATGGAGTTCATTCACAATATAAATAAAAATAAAATCATATATATATATATATATATATATATATATATATATATATTTCTGCAGCATTGGAGCGAGCAAGGTGAAAGCTGAGTGCACTACGTTCAGGGAGTACTGCAGAGCCGGAAACGCGGAAGGGTAATCTCGTCTTTTTCTTACATTGAGTGGACGAAAATATGGGGTCTAAGTGAAAAACAACCAAAATAAAAGGGCTTTATTTGTATCAATTACTGAGCCTTGAAGTTTCACTTTATTATGTTTTCGACCACCTAATTCTTGTTTGTACGGTAATGACCAGATGCTTGAGGAGTTTCCAGCAACTGAAGAAAGAACACGCAACTCTGAAAAAGAAGCTTGAAAGTTATTTTCAGGTAATCCAAAATTGTTTATATATACATATACATATATACATATACATATACATATACATATACATATACATATACATATACATATACATATACATATACATATACATATAATATACATATAAATTAAGCATAAGATAGGACTGACGGAAAGCTTTTGCGTTGGGCAGTTGGCGAGGCAAGTTGGGCCAAGGGAGACTGCATGTAGGCCTAAGTAACGAGATGTATTAGGCTTCGTCGGTGATTATATATATATATATATATATATATATAAACCCATGAATATGTTGTATTTTCCTCTAATTAATTTTCATATCCATCTATATGTATTGATATTATATATATGTTAGTAGACAGTCCAATTTTCTGTTAACCTTTATTCGGAAATTTGATAAAATGAAATTGATAATATCTTTTCCTTTTTTTAGACAAGGTCCAAAACTTAAATATGCTATTTGAAGCTCTTCCTCGTAAATATATATATATATATATATATATGTATATGTGTATATTACGTATCAAAGAATAATGCAGGCTTAATGTAGGAATAACATGCTAGCCTGACTCACAGGAGACACAGAGTAGTTAGCAATAACTTTTTAGCAAAGGTAGATTTTTTATTTGACAATTGCAAAAGGCATTCAATTCAATTCAACGAATACCCTTCTTCCGATGAATATACAAAACATATCCCAAATATTACCAAAAAAAAAAAAAACACTAAAGATACATGCAATATATATATATATATATATGGGTCTATAAAATGTTATGAAATTAAGGATAATTTCTTTAATTACGATAATGCACCAAATAACAAATGAATGTTTTTTTTAAGAAAGCAATGAGTATAGAGATTTGATTTTTTTTACGATGCTTTAATGCATTTTTAAATGAAATTTCAAAGAATACAGAGTTCCGATATAATACGAGAATACTAAATATCTGTGCAGATAAATAGTGGTTTTTTATTTTATTGTCATATTATTTCTATCCCAATTCAGTTCAAATTCAATCTTAAAAAATTATTTCAAAAAAGTGGTTTTTTAAATTTTATTGTCATGTTTAATTCTAATTCAATTTAAATTCAATTAATTTAGTTTTGAAAATATAATTAATCAGTTTTAAAATTAGCTTCATATAAAATCACACACACACACACACACACACACGTTATTTGATTGGTTTTTGTTTATTTCAATAAAATATCGTCACATTAGAAAAAATTAATTGAATAATAATCTTCAAGAAAAAAGAAAGAAATATGAAAAAGAAAATGGCATAAATGGGTAGATTCGTTATTACGAATGGGTTTCAATTAATAATGAAATAATTGATGGCCTCAAAGCGACGTAAAACCACTCTCATTTATTGGTCTCACCTCACTCTCACAACCTCCATCCCCCTCACTTCAAAGCCCCCTTTATCTTATTTTATATCTTTCCTCTCGTGAATATACATACATATATATATATATATATCTATAGATATTCGCGACAAAATTATATAAAAATAAATATCAGAGCCAAACCCTAATTTTAATTTTTAAAATAAAATTAAAAAAAAAAACTTGGCTGTAAAGGTAATCCATAATTACCCAATGTTCTAAGGATTTGAGTTCAAACTGTTGCCTGGTTTTATGAAAGAAGAGAAAGTGATCCTTTTGTTAGTTATCTGAGCATCTAAAATCTTATGTTTTCGAGTTTCACTTAGTGTTGCTTGCTTTACTTGTTCGAAGTCAAGTTCTCATGGCCGGATTTTTGTAATGTCTGACGGCGGATGCTTCTAATCTTGTTTTGGTTTCGTGTGCAGATTGATGAGAATGTTGCAAGAGAGATCATAAACCACAGATCTCTTCGCCACCCGAATATAATCCGGTTTAAGGAGGTACATGTGTTTTCTAGATATGATGAAACTGCTCAGTTGAAGCTTGTAACTTTATAATTTTCTTGCTTAAAGGTTGTTTTTTTGGTGTTTTCAGTTGGTTTTGACGCCGACCCATCTCGCCATTGTCATGGAATATGCTGCCGGAGGTGAGCTTTTTGAGCGTATATGTAGCGCGGGGAGATTCAGCGAAGATGAGGTGAGCTGTTCAAATTGAAATTTGGTTGCGGCGTTGCTAGTTACTTTACTTTTTTAGGTCTGAGTTTCAGATTCTGCAGACGTTTAGATCTTCCCAAAATCGACATCTTAGTGAAACATGCAACTTTAATTTGTAGCAGATGCTCTGACTGTAATATTTGAGACTATGATAGTCATTGTTCCTCATCCTCCTCTTTTTTCCCAGGCTGCCAGACAACATAATTTCCCTACACATGTGGTTATATAACAAAGGTTTTTTTGGTCCTCACCACTCGCACAAACACCAAATTTCAAAAGCACATTACCAAAGATGGATCAAACCTTAAGATATCTCAGAATATCCTTTCTCTTTTCCCTTGCCGTTTTTCTGAGTTCATCCCATGCTCAAGATTCCACAACCCTTGTCCCTGCAATCATCACATTCGGCGATTCGGCCGTCGATGTGGGCAACAACAACTATCTTCCGACCATTTTCAGGGCCGATTACCCGCCTTATGGCCGAGATTTCGCCAACCACGAGGCCACCGGACGGTTCTGCAATGGCAAGTTAGCTACTGACATCACCGGTATAGTTTACTTGTGGTTCAAGTAATAACCAGACAGTGTTTCTTGCTGTTCAAGAAATAAAAAGGGTTAAGTTCTTTTGTCTTGTGTTTCTTCATATGCAGCTGAGACTCTAGGCTTCACTGCTTACCCGCCTGCTTATCTTAGCCCTCAAGCTTCGGGCAAGAACCTTCTCATCGGTGCGAATTTCGCTTCCGCTGCTTCTGGTTACGACCCGAAACCTGCGATCATCAATGTGAGTGAACTGATTTTGGGATTTTGATCAGACACAGATCGGTTTTATGTTTCGTAATCATGACACTTTGATCGATCGTTTTCTGGGCAGCACGCAATCCCGCTGTACCAGCAGGTGGAGTATTTCAAGGAATACAAGAGCAAGCTCGTGAAAATCGCGGGAAAAACCAAATCTGAATCGATAATCCGAGGAGCAATCTGCATTTTGAGCGCCGGAAGCAGCGATTTTATCCAGAACTACTATGTCAACCCTTTGCTATTCAAAGTCTACACTCCTGATCAGTACGGTTCTTACCTCATCGACAGTTTCTCGACTTTCGTCAAGGTACATTTCGTTTCCTTCTCCCGAATTCTCAGTTTCCGGACGTAATATGCTCATACAGAGAAATAACAGTGTTTTTGAACGGTTCACTCAGGACGTTTACGGCCTCGGGGTGAGGAAGATCGGAGTAACGTCTCTTCCACCATTGGGTTGTCTCCCGGCGGCAAGGACCATTTTCGGTTTCCACGAGAAAGGATGTGTTGCAAGAATCAACACAGATGCTCAACAATTCAACAAGAAGCTTAACTCGGCCGCCTCAAAGCTCAAGAAGCAATACTCAGGCCTTAAGATCGTCGTTTTCGACATCTTTAAGCCACTATACGACCTCGTTCAATCCCCTTCGAAAAACGGTAAATTCTCTGTCACATGTAAAACTATACATGTAATCGCATTGTATCCAATAACGTTTCCGATCTTTTTATTGCAGGGTTTTCCGAAGCAACAAAAGGGTGTTGCGGAACGGGAACAGTCGAGACGACTTCTCTCCTGTGCAACCCGAAATCGTTCGGAACATGCCCGAATGCTACTCAGTATGTGTTCTGGGACAGTGTTCATCCCTCTCAAGCTGCTAATCAAGTTCTTGCTGATGCTTTGATTACTCAGGGCTTCGAGCTTCTCGGCTAAATGCCTCGTTCCTGATCGATATCTGTATTACCGAAATATTACAATCGATTTGTCAAACGATTATATCTTTCCGATTTGTCCATGTACTGTCATCAATCCATGAATGATACATTTGTTTTGTACTAGAGAAGAAGAAAAAAAACTACACAGAAGGTTCTGGCATTAACATTCACTTTGATGATTTCCTTCGCGGCTTCTGTTCTTCGGAAACTGAATCATCGAAATGTAATCTTCTGAAACCCGATGATCAGATCAATATCCGTAGCGTCGGCTAATTGGTTTGGAATTTTCTGCTTTCACTGCCACAAGCATGAGAGGATTTCAGCAGTACAGCTTTCAGAACCGATGTTGCTTCGTCTAGGCTCACAGTAGATTTCGAAGCTCGGGAGGGCATTTCCGCGTCTCCAACTCCGTTTCCTTTGCCACCGAACCTATGTTTCCGACTTCCAACATTTCGGGTTTTGCCCTTAAGGTTTGGCAAGAAAAAAAAATATCAACTAAGGAAAAACTTGAACTAATTCAAGATATACTTATGGATACAAACCTTGCTTTTGCTGAACACCGTTCTTCTGTTCACCTCATCCTGTGGCTGGTTTTTCTTGGACTGTGATTCTCCCGCAGGAATCTGAGATTTTGAAGGAAAACCCAAGAAAAATGAGAGATCGTGGAAAACCCGAACGTTAGCAAGGAGGAAAAGATCGGAAGGAAATGCTTACATATGAGGTGACGTAGTTCGGGAGGAATGCCTGAGAACCCATGTAGAAAGAGGATCGCCCGACATGGAACGGCTGAAGATATGCGTACGAAACAGGCATCGGTTGATTGTGAGACTGGACGGGAAAACCTACAGGAAGGTTCGGAACGGAACCGTATGGAACTTGGCCTGACGGTTCAGTGAAGAACTTCTGCAACCTCTTGACCCGATCCTCTTTCCGCTCTGCCACTCGGACAACCAACGACTTTCCGTCGACAAGATATCCTACGAACAGAGTTCCATATTCATTACTCAATCAGTATGAATCCGATAAAAAGATCTGAGAATGTGAAGCCTCTCGAGTTATATAGATCATACCGTCGAGATCTCTCTTCGCCTGTTTCGATTCTTCGCGGTTAGAGAAGCACACAAACCCGAATCCCTTACTTAGACCATTCTCGTGACGCATCACTTTTGCAGAGACAACGTTCCCGTAGCGTCCGAAAATTTCTCGCAGCCTCGTCTCATCTACCGATTCACTCAGGTCCTTCACGTACAGATTGAACCGCTTCAACGTCTTAAACCCGGAAATAAACTTCTCCTTGAGTTCATATTTCAGCATCTCTGTCCTTTCAGCTTTGGTCTGAGCCCTTCCGACAAACAAATTCTTGGATCCTAACGAAAGAAAAAGTTGTCATGAAATCACAAATCCATATGACAAATCTCTTTGATCAAAGATGACAATTTCTTACCAAGAAATGCTCCATTCAGGGCCTCTGTCGCATTCCTCGCACTTTCTGGCTCGAAGAAACTCACATACCCGAAACCTCTCGATTTCCCGGCTCCATCCCTCGTGACCGAAACGCTAGAAACTCCCCCGTATTTGGCAAACGTTTCGAGCAGAAAATCCTCCGTCACATCTTCATCCAGATTCTTCACATAAAGGTTTGTGAAATCATTTTTCCCCGACTTTGCTGCCCTTTCAGTCTTCTTGATGAATTTCGCTACAAATCTACGATATAGAACAACATCAAGAAAATCATTGCTTTACTGAAACAATGTCCAAACTTTATATTGTGAACATACATACAGTTTCTTCCCGTCGATGAGAGAGCCATGGAGAGCAGACCGAGCGGATGCAGCGGATTGTTCTGAATCGAGCTGGACGAAGCCGAAACCTTTACTCTGCCCGTTTTCCTCGGCCACTTTGCAGGAAAGTATGGTCCCGAAGGGGCTGAAGATACGCTCTAAGCAACCACCGGTGATTGAACTGCCGAGGTTTTTAACGAAAAGGTTGCCGATTCCACTCCGACGCTGTGACTGATCCTTCTGGAACCACATTATCCTCATCGGTTTTCCCTTCAAGTCAGTGTGGTTCAAGCAAGCCATAGCATTTGATGCTGCGTCCAAGATAGAGCAAGAAGCAATACAGAGTGATATCAGAGAGGAAACAAAGACCTTCTTTTTCATCATTGGCATACAATCTGCCGGAAAACCCTAAACAGATTGCAAACAAATTTGGAGAAAAAAAAATGGAGAATTCAATCACTTGGCATAATGATACAATATGAGAAAGACAAAGGCATCGATCATTGCAGAAATCTTCTGGAAACGGAAAAAACACACACATGTGGGTATGAGATTTTAGGGTTTTAGATGGGCAAGAACGAAGCTACAAGAATTAATAAGCCAAGAGAACAAAAGGGAAGATGACCCAGAAACCACGATCCCAAACAGAGAACATGGAAACGAAGAACGTAAATTCAAAACAACAGATTTCGAGAAAAGAACGATGAAAACGAAGAGAAAGGAGGAATCTTTTTTTTTTCTCTTTTACCATTGAAGCGGGAATCGAAGTTGACGTAGCCGTAGCGAAGGGATTTTCCGGTGGCGGAGCAGCGGCAGAGATGGGCGGAGACGACGGGAACCGTCGAGGAGAATTTGGCGATGAGATCTTCTTCCGTCACGTCGGCACAAAGATCGCCGACGTAAAGCGAAGCTTTCTTCACGGAGCGTTGAGGGCTCCCAAACAGCGCCGTTTCTTGCTTCGCGCCCGCCATCGTTGTTCGTCTGAGGTTTTGTTCTTTTCTCGGGAGAGTACAAAAATGGAGCAGAGTGAAGTATTCAAGAAGAGAGAGAAGAAAATGGAGGAAGAGTTTGCAAAGAAAAAAAATGGAGGAGAAGAGAATGAAGCAGAGGACTCTGTATTTGTATGCGTCTGTTATAACTATAAGCACCAGAGCAGCCATTGGTACGGACTACACGCGCTGCGAGTACCGAAAGCATCCAACTCGCCAATCTTTTTGGAAATCCGAATTGGGTTTTTTTTTTTTGTCACGGAGCTGAATTAGTTTTTGGGCTTATTATTTTCAGAAATGTTATAATGGAAGGACTTATGTTACAGTCATTGCCTACGAATATTTACGTTTTTTTAATTATAGAAAATATAATTTGATTATACAATGTATTTAGATTTATTTGTTAATCACAGTGTATTTTTTTAAAATATCAATTATCTAACATACAATTAATTGTTTGTGGCATTGTCTATGCCTTCATAACAATAATCTTTTGTTGATGTTGTCAAAGTAAATTATATAAAATTACTAACAGACAGAGAGAGAAATAATAACATACATGTTTCATAATTTCTATTTTAAAATAATAACATAAAATTACACATACTATGACAAAACTGAATTAAACATATAATCGGGGATATATATTATATTATTTCAGTCGCATTTTCCAAAAAATACACACATTTAGATTATGATTGGTCCACATAACAACATGGATTTACAAAGACAGAATTATGTAACTAGTTTCAATGTTTTATTACTTTCTCTCAGAAAAAATATGACACAGACTTCTTATGAAGCTTCTTGTCCATGGGACCAGAGTTCTTCCTCAACGCCTCTGCGAATTTTATCAACTCTGTTTTCTTGCAGTGATCCGATCCGTTTCCCGTTCCGCCTTCCCGCAGTGTTCTGAGCACGGAATACGCGTTTTCGCTCTTGCGACGAGCGACTCCAACCTCTTCCTTCGACTCCTCCTCCTCCTCTTCCGCCGCTCTGTTTCGCATCAGCATCTGGAAATCCATCGAGTGCCTCGATCGAAGCCGAGGCTTTGAGCTGCTCGAAAGACGGTCCCGACAACCCTCGGGTGATCGAGTTTTCTCGTCGTGTATCTCTTTCCCGTGTAGAAGCCTCCTCAGTTTCCGCAGAAGGTTCTTCTTTCCCGGCTTGCTCGCTTTTCTCGCCAGCAATGTGTCCACTGACGAGTCGTCCAGGAATTCCGAGTCTGTGATCAGGGATTCGAGAGAAGACGACCATTGGTCATCGTCGAGGTCGAGATCCACCGTGTGTATCGTATTCTCGTCGAGCCCTTCTGTTTCGGCGGCGTACTCGAGGATTAGCCGCTTCGCTTTTTCTTCGGATTTCGGACTAAGAGTGGTGCTGAGATCCCTAGCGACGGTTTTACCCGTCGGTGGCTGGTAATTCCTGAGCTCGTAGCGTAAACAAGCGTTTATCCACCTGAGATAGACAAGTTCCTCGAGGTCAGTGCACCGATCCGATTGAATCTGCTCGATTCCCCTCTTCAGCTCTTCGTTTTCGTTCCTCAATCGGATACTTTCTTCTCGTAACAGTTCTATCTGCAAAAAAACAAGGTTGATTCCGATCAATATCGATAATCGGAGAAAGCCCTGGAATTCATATGTCGTACCTCGGGATCCTCCAGCTTCGAATTCGCCAGGAGCTGAGCCGATTCCAACTTCTCAGCCAGTTCCGAATTCTCGATCTGCAATCTCGTGTTCAAATCCTTTAGCTCATCGATCTCGGCCTCCAAATCTCTTAACCTTTGCACCATTTTATTGGCATCTGGATCTGGTAGACAAGCCTCGAGTTCTTGTTCTTGCAGCTTAGCCACTCGGTCGCGAAGGGACAAGATCTGATCCCTGTTCCGCTGAGTCTCGACCTGCAGTTTCTTCCTCAACGTCCGAATCCGAGACTCGGCAGCCTCAAGCTCGGAGACAACCTTTGCGTGGTCCGAACACTGGGTCCTGAGTTTCTGGTTCTCGGCCTGCAACGACTTGATCTTGAGATTAAAAACCCTAGTCTCCATCTGGTTTAGTTTCAATCTGTTCCGAAGCTCCATCGCGACTTTTTGCTGTTCCTTGAGGCTGTAATATTCCAACAGCTTCGCCTCGAGACTCCTCTCTCTCTCGTGAAGCGCCCTGATCGTGTTTCTCAGCTGTGAAATCTCGTTCTTGTCCTCTTCGCTCGGGAATGCCAAAGGAGCAGAAGCATCTGACCTCGGGGTTTCGTTGTCATTACAGACAGACGAGTCGAACTCTTTGATTACATCTTCGAACTCGGGCAAGAGGAACATGTTTTTGTCGTCCACGAGACATTGGCTGTTCGGACAGAGATCGACAATGGAACGATCGTTACTCTTCTCCATTTCTGCATCTTCTCCCTGACGATAACCGAAGCGTATCGAAGTTTCAGACAACAACTCTGATCTAATATGAACATTAAGAACCCGAAAACCGAAAAAAGAACCGTGAAAGTATCTCTGATTGATTTCAAACAAGTAAGTAAAAGAATCGATCTAGAGAAAAACCAAATCAGAAACTTTACTCGTCTTGTAAAGATTAGATTACAAAAGAACAGAACTTCTCAGTTCATGATATTTTCATATAAGCTGAAAACCAAACTAAAAATAGCAAGTCCAAGAACACAGACAGAATCAGATTTACAGGGTCAGTTAGTAACTTACGATGATGTGTTGATCCAAACAGCCTCCGCATCTATCATCTGAAACACCACAAATTCAAATACGGTCAGACCCATGAGCCATGAGTGACTGATAAATCAGGGAAAAAATATGATAAGGATCAAACACAAACACAGAAACTCACCAGGAGATCGAACGGGAAGAGAGGGCAAAGTGGGTTTTGTCCTCCGATGTTTCCGGAACCGCGAATAGAGAAATCCGGCGAAAGAGACGGCGATTGCGGCGCCGAATTGAAGCACAAGCAAGTTTATGTCTCGTTTGTGTTTAGCGATGATCATAACTACATAAACCCACCCGATAATTTCAAACTTCAAATCGTAAGATCAATTGGATGAAGATGACTGAATTCATTTGTCTCCATCTGCAAAGACCAGAAAATCAAACGACGAAGAACAAAAAAAATCTTTGAAAATTACACCAGAAAGCAACTAAGATCAAAACTCATATACCCAGAAAGAAACAAAAAAAAAAAAACCTTATTTGGCAGAAAGGACATTTTTTGAATCAAAAAGGTAGGAACTTTCCTTTCCGAATCACACCCATAAAAATACAAAATCAGAGATTTGATCCATAGACATTAAAATAAAGCAAAATCGAGGGAAGATCATCGAACCCATGTATCGCTCGATCAAGAAACAAAAGTCAAAAGCAAGATGAATAGAATCAAACAAGCAGAGTAGAGGAACTTACCAACCAAAACCAACGATCTAAAAGCTGTCCGAAACGCGTAGGTTTTTGCTTCAGAACTTCCGAATCAAATTCTCCCGAGTGGAGCAAAGACAAAAGGAAGAAACGAACAGTTTTTTTTGGGCATACACGAAATCTCAAGTGGGTCGAGGAAAGTTTGATTCTTTCGGATTTAAGAGCATGATGGGTACATTTCGCGGTCTGATGTTAATCGTTGGATGTGAAATTTATTCGTGGGGGCGAAGATTTGGTGGAGGAGAAGTGGAACACGAAGAGGAAAGCCAGAGGTATTGGTTGTACGATCACGAGGGAGGGATCGTGGAATCGAGAGTATCGCCAGGTGGATTGAAACGCTCTAGAGAGAAGAAACCATAACAAAGACATGATCTTTGCAGTAAATTATTTTTAAATTAAGTTTAATAATGCGACCTTTTCTGCTCATGAGGCTTGGTTGGTCGCCTAATAAAAAAATGCAATTTTCTATTGGAAATTTCTATGCCTATATATATATATATATATATTTGGTTCCTCCGCTGATGGATTGTTAGCAGATAAAGAAAGATCAAGCCGAACTTTGTTACCATTTCATAAAATAAATTTCTTTTCCCGGAATTTTGATAGTTGCAACAACAATAAAAAAAAAGCATGGGCATTCGAGTAATAAATGTATTACATAAAATTCTATTTACCTCTAGTAAATGGAAAAAAAGAGAGCATAAATTAAGTGTAGATTTTTTTTTAAAAAAATGTATTGAACGAAGATTTATAAACTTTAAATAAAAGTTTGCCTGTGGAAAGAAGGCATGGAAGTTGAAACCCAAAAAGGAGGATAAATGGTTGTGGTGGGTTCAGCCCGGCCCGGCCCGGCCCGTCTCGTTGTAATTTCAGAATTTTTGGGTCGGACTTGGCCCAATCCGTTTTTAACAAGAAAATTACTCGGCCCTTTCGGATAGTCTTAATTTAATTTGCGAGTCAAATAAATCGACGAGACAACATTAATAAAAATAAAACATAATAAAATTTGGAGAAAAAAAATCTTTTTTTGGCTCGTGAGTCTGTTATTGACTCGTCGAGTTGGTCTGTGACTCGAGATGACTTGACTCACAAAGTCGTTTTTTAAACGACACAATATATATATATATATATATATATAATTTATCGAGAAAATATATTATTGAGGGAAAATTTATTTTTATGATAAACATCTTTAAATTTATGGAGATATTTTACAGTTTTATTTAAAATTTTACATAATTTATAGAGAAAAAAATTATTGATTGAATGGGCGTGTGCCAAATCCACCACTGTATATACATATAATTTGATTTGTGTAAAATGAGTCGGTTTGGGAATTTATGTAATTATAAATAGACCACCCTAACTTGAAAATTATGAACATCTATCTCGAAAAAAAAATGTTAGAAAAAAGTAAAAGAAATAAAATATAAAAGGTTCCTCTTGTGAAAAATTTGAAGCAGTAGAAATCATCGATATGATTTTAAAGATTACGTTTTGAAAGATGGTATTAAGAATTCCGGACTACGTTTTTTAAATAAAATAAAACTATAACGATTCTGATTTAATTATCTTTCCAATAATCTTTACACAAAAAATCAATTTGTGTGAAGCAAAAAAAACTTTACGTGCGAAAATTATCCGTAAAATACTCAATTTTCTCGAGATAAATTTTCCATCTTTTTAATTTGTACCTCTAATATGTTTTTATTTATAAACAATCAAAAGACTCTTGAAAATAACATCATAAATTTAATTAACCTTTATCCCAACTATATCTCTTACAAAATTGAGAAAATTCAAGTGAATTTTATTCTCGAAAAATATTATAGAACAAGGGCATAGTCCCATAATCAGCCTTATTACTTGTACAAAATTAGAATTCGAACATGTCCGATTACTTATAATACGGAAGCGTTGTAAATGACTAAATTACCCCTATTAAATGTTTGCACGGCCACAATCGAAGACGTCAACCATTTTTAATTGAATGAAGGGGTCCAGTGGCCGTCCGTCAAGTCGTTAGGTGAGTGATGTGTTTGTAGATTTGGTCCGGAACCATCGATCTATCGACTGCCATGTTTGTATGAGACAGAAAAAAGCATATATCTCTATATATATATAGTTTTTGGATCCATGTGAATAATGATTATAAAACGACGTAATTGGAAAAATACGGTCACGTCAAAGACGTTGAAAATTTCATGAGTTACGGGTTTTAGGGCTAATCTATATATGTAGATAGAAGGAGACAAAGCAAGTTCGGTGACAACAAGAGGCACGTGACAAATACCTAATCTCATATTATTGGATATACGTACATGGAGATTAGAGTTGTATATTATAAAAATTAAATGTTCACACGCACCAAAGAGGCTCTATAAATACCCGATTATATATCAAAGTGTTTCATCACTTGGTTTTTTCTCACCTTGTCAAATTCAAATCACAGATCACAATAAAAAAGATGTTCATCTCTTCTTCTTCTTCTTCTTCTTTTCAATTTATCTTTGTTCTTATGATAGCGTAGTCTTGCTCTTTTTTTAGGTTATATTTTTGTCAAAGTATAATAAAACCATAGCCGTTCCGATTTAGGTATTGAATGGATGGCTTTTTATTTTGGGTTTTTGGCTTTAGTTTTGGTTTTTGGTTTTTTTTTTGTTTTTGGCTTTTGGTTTTTATAGATTTGTAAATCCAAAAAAATGTAGTTTTTAGTTTTTAGTTCATTTTTTTCCATAAAATAATTTTCCTACCTTTTATAGGAAAACCAAACTTAAAAAACTTGATTGACAATTTTTTGAGTTTTTAAAATCTAAAAATTCCAAAAGTTTCTCCATTCAAAACCTTAATTATCTTTCCAATAACCGTATGCAAAATATCCATTTGTGCGAAGAAAAAAAAATCTTAAGTGCAAAAAATTATCCGTAAAAATACTCAATTTTCTCGAGATAAATTTTCCATTTTTTATTTTGTACCTCTAAGATGTATTTATTTATAAACAACCATAAAATAATTAATTTAAAATTAAAGAATATCTTTTGGTTTAAAATGATATTCTCATTAAATTTAAATATTATTTTACCTATATAAATAAATGGATATTAAATATGAATAGTGAGATATTTATGTATGTATGTATGATTAGTTTCGTACAATCAATAGATGATTCATAAATTTATTTAACCTTAATCCCAACTATATTTCTTGGAGAAGGTAGGTGTTAGTTATGGAGCAATTAACTTACAATTACTAACAATTCTTTTTTGCTTTTTTGATAATTCATAATTTATTTAACCTTAATTCCAGCTATATCTCTTACAAAATTGAGAAAATTCAAGTGAATATTATTCTCCAAAAATGTTGAATTTGGTATTAGGAATATTACAACACATTCAAGATGTGCAAGTTATAGAATAAGGGTGTATAGTCCCATAATCACCCTTATCACTCGTACAAAATTAGAATTTCAAATGTCTGATTATTTATAATATTAATTCCACAAAAAACTCTAAACATGTTAAAATGTTTCATACAAAACCCTTCAAAGTGTAATCTCCTATTAAAAAAAAAGTATAAATTTGACAAAACCTTCTACAAATATTCAAAACTTATCATCTTCTTTCATATAAAACATTTGACTTATTTAATAAAAAATATTGCTGATGTAGTATAGTGAATTGCTGGCATGGCACTGACAGAATTATCACATCATCAATTTAAAAATTAAAATATATAAATAAAATTATAATACTTACACATATATGTATATATTGATATATATATATATGTATTTGTATATATATATATTTTTATATATGCATGTTTATATATATATGTATGTATTTGTGTGTATATATGTATATAGATATATGTATATATATTTGTATATTTAAAATTTTAAATTGATGATGTGGCACTAATGTGGTAACTCAATCAGCGTCATATCAGCGATCTGTCATGCCACGTCAATAATATTTTTTTGTCATACAAGTCAAAGGTTTTATATGGAAGAAAATGATAAATTTCTAATTTGTGTGGAAGTGTTTGTCAAATTCAAGGTTTTTTGTGGGAGAGTGCAAGTTGAGGGTTTTATTGTGATCCTATACCTTGTAACTCGTGGCCGTTGTCTATTGTGGTTTGGTGTACCTTTAATTTAGCGTCAATCTTCTTTATTATATTATTGAAGGTCCATCGGACATTTGATTTGATTGACTTTTTACACATCCTGTAACACGTTGGATTTGCTCCCTCAACGTCTTCGTACCATGTACTGGTACCTAAACTCGAAATACATTCGAATGGAAACATTTGTGATATATTGTTCAATTATATTATATCACGCAACAAATACCAACTACAATACATGACAACTTTTAATTAATTCATATGGTGAATATACTGACCATATAAACCCCCGACAATGCCATTTTAACTTCGATGTTCCACTTGCGAAGCCTCTTTCTTACTTGGTCAATGATTTTCTCGAATGTATAACGTCTCTAGTGAAATCATTCACAGAAATCCAAATCATTAACTATATCCACCAAATCATTGTTTAGATCTCTTCCATTGTGCCACGATCCAGGACTCCTCCAAGTAACAACACCGTAGCCAATTTCTTCCGATGGGCAATCTTATAGATTGGCGTTTTCTCCAATTGTCTAAGCACACTTTCCTTAGACACCTCTCTCTTTCCAAAGTCCTTAAGTCTGAATCTCTTTCCTCATGAACTCCTATCTTACTGGATATTCACCGTATTTCAATTTGTATATGAGAGTCTGTTCGATGATGGAGTACCTGATAGGTACACCGTTGATAACGAATCATAACTCACAATTGTCCTCCACCCTCACTGCATGGTTCATGAGGAATGCAGTCAGTGGCATCTTGAAGGTGTCGTCGGATTTGGTGTGAAATATATGTTGGAACTGCGTCTTCTTAATGAAGTGCGTCCATTTGTCATCTATTAATAACTCTTTAAGTTTCTTCATTGTCTTCGACGGGTAACACCTCATTTTGTATACATTAAAATTGATGAGACCATGTGACCTAAATGACTTTGTGGCGTGTGACCATGTGACCTAAATCACCATATCATCTGTGACCTTGTGTTGTTCTGACTGTGACAGCTCAAATACCGTAGAAGGATGGAGAGTGATCGTCGGTACAAGAGGCAGAACGACTCCTGATGAGCTTCTAGGTATGGGGTACAAGGATGAATCGAAGGCACCACAATGAGATGAATCCAAGAGTTGTATAGGTATAAAACTACACAGTCAAAGATAAGTTAAAAGAATTGATTGAGCTACTCATAGCAACAAGATGCATCTATATTTTTGGTTGTCTATCTCAAGAGAACTCCAAAATTAATCGTATTCATTGTGGAGTAGTCTTTGGATAGGTGATCTCTTGGAAAGTACTTTCTGGGATGTGTGCGGGTGAAGAAAAAACACACTAAAAGGTCTCGTGTTGGTGGTAAAGACAACTTTGATATCCCGTAACGATCTCGGATCATTACAAATGGTATCAGAGTCGGTACTCTCCCAGTATGGTATGGTTCGAAGACAAACCAGGCGAAAGCTGATAGACCTGTGATAGCCCGAATACCGTAGGAGGACGGGAAATGCTCGCCGGTGCGAAAGGCACGAACAATGGGCGACTCCTGACGGACTTCTAGATAGAGGGTGCAAGGATGAATCGAATGCACCAGAATGAGAGAGATCCAAGAGTTGTATAGGTATGGGACTACACAGTCAAATGAAACTTAAAAGAATTGATTGAGCTACTTATAGCAACAAGATGCATCTACCTTTCGGTTGTCCATCTCAAGAGAACTCTAAAGTTAAGCGCACTCGCTTTGGAGTAGTTTCAGGATGAGTAACCTCTTAGAAAGTACTTTTTGAGATTTATACGAGTGAGAACAAAATACCAAAAAGCCAGAAGGTCTCATGTTGGTGTGTGATGACAGTTTTGATATTCTGTAGTCATTACAGTGACCATATAATCATGTAACCTAAATCACCTTATGACTTGTTGCCATCTAACTTGTAACCGCACAATCGTGTCACCTAAATGATCATCTCACATGTGACCTTGCAACGATACAATCATGTCACATATACGCCCAAAATTTTAGTTCAAATCTTCAACCCACACTCAAACTCAATAACAAAAAATCTCAAAATCAAACAAATATGCAAACAAATCGAAATTTAACTTACCATGTGTTGGTCTAACTACACAACCTCCATCAAATTCTCATTCTCGTTTGAAGATTATGACAAAGACAAATTTGAATCCATGTTCTATGTTGTCGTTGTTAGTTCTTCTTCTAATATACTCAGATTTTGTTGGGTAAATAAAATTTGTGAGAGAAAACAAGAATTAGGCCATAAATCGATGAGAGAGAGTGGAGAGTTCGCCGATTTTGCAAAGAAAAGAACAATCACGATTAAGAGAGAGAGATGGAAGAGATCATGGTTTAGAGGAGAGAGGGTTGAGACGTGGCCTAGAGGAGAGAAAGAGAGTCGTTTCTTCCATTGAAGTTATTTTATTTAATTTTACTTTATTTTTTTAATCTATCACAAGGTTTTTTGGTCTTTTCATTATGTTATGGAGATTTTTGTATCTTTTATTGTGTTTTTGCTTTTTTGTTTTCAATTTTTTGTTCGGAGGGGTAGAAGAAATAGTTGTAACAGTTTAAAGATATTTCAGATATTTTCTCATTCTACTTATTTTCTAATGGAAAAATAGAGATTGGAGAAATGTTTGTGTTATTTAAAATGGTAATATACTACGTATAAAAACAGTCGCAAAATTTGGCGGATTAATGATTCGGTATAAGCTCCTATGTTTTATTTATAATATGAAAGTTCACCGAATCTTTGACCTGACCAGAGACGGATCTACATACAAGTGAATGGGGGTACATGCCCACTCAATCAATTAAAAACCATTTTTTTTCCATACAAATTATAGAAAATTTTGAATAAAACTGTATAATGTCCCATAAAATTAATATTATTTATAATAAAAATAAAATTGCCCCCTTTAAACTAATTTTCTAAGTCCTCCATTGGACCCGACTATATCTTCCAAAGGACTAATAAACAGGATCGTCTATTAATAAGTGCAAACGGTGCGCCGGAATAGAGTCTCCAAATTTTTGTGGCCCCTTATTAACTAAAAATATATCGGGAGGATATCGGGAGCGCGTTCCGCTCATATTCAAGAGTTGCAGATAGCTCTGACAACTATCCCCGCCCATTCCGATGATGTCGGACCGGACATCGCGCTATGGAAGCATGGAGTAGACGATTTCAGAGTCATCTTCTCGGCGGCCAAGACGTGGGCACTACTCAGGACCCCGTCGAACCCAGTAGATGGCACCCACTCGTCTGGTTTAAGCTAGCGACACCGCGATACTCTCTAGTGCAATGGCAAGTCTTGATGAAGCGGTTTCCAACCAAAGACCGTCTTATCCGATGGGGTCTTGCGATTGATCCTCGTTGTTGCCTTTGTGATGTGGTTGATGATGAAACACATGACCACCTTTTCTTTCAATGTTCCTATAGCTAGAGTATCTGGTCTGTATTTGCAGGTAAATGTCGGAGAAATCCCCCTATAATGTTGGATAATTGTATCTGCTGGTTTGAACAGTAAGGAGTTGATAGACACAAACATCGCTCACTTATTGCCAATGTGATCTTGCAGGTAACAATCGTTTGATTTGGAAGGAGCGAAACGAGCGAATTTTTCGGGGAAATAGGAAGCCCTCAAGCGTCATACAACTACACATGGACAAGACATTAGGAACATTCTCTTAGCAAAACAACAGTTTATGCCGGGCAAATATGTTACACTTTTGGAAAACTGGTTCCGCCTTACTTTATCGACGAGTAGAAGTTTTTTGGATTAAACTTTCTTTTCTTCCACATGGTATCCAGTGGCTAAATCTTCAGGGGCATAGTACCGAGTTGTAAAACGCTAATATTTATTGGTATATATTCACATTTTACAAAAAAAAACTAAAAATATTAATAATATATAATAATTAAAATTAATTATTAGTAATGATGGGTAACAATTTTTTTAATTTTATTTTAATATTATCATTATTTTAATATATAAATTAATATTTTTTATCTAAAATTTAGAAAATGTAAAGTGCCCCAAAAAATTATGAGACGCCCTGCCGATGAAATCCATGTGAATCGAAAAAGAGTTTTGCTCCTTTCTTTTATCGGTTGAGCCACCTCATGTTTGAATAATTGAATCTACTGATGGGATAAATTAAAATGGTGAAACGGGAGAGCAATTTCTTAGAATCCATATGAGTGATAGAAGTTCCATGCAATTAATAGTAGCGGACTGTCAATGTCCTATGTGGTACTAGGGTGGGGTTTTGGGGGTTGGCAAAAATATCCCAACCACATATATATTAATTGCAATGGACCAGAAAAATATTTCAATTCGAATTATATATAGATTATATTCGGGCTGTATATGTAAATTAACGATTGGATTGGGATTTCCAAAATAATTATAAAAAAAAAAATCTGGATTTAGCTATCAGAATTATTTAGTTACGCGACATGTTTTCTCCTCTCATGACTAGATATCTTATTATTTGAACATAACTCAAATTTGGATGAGGGATTCAAAAAGTTCGATATTCCGAAACAAAAAAAAATATGTGGATACCCGATTTATATCTGTGAAAGATTAAATGACTAAATTGACCCTGTGAAAATGTTTTCACACGGCCACATCGAAGACGTTAAACATTTCATTAAATTGGACGGTCCAGTGGCTGGCCGTCAAGTCATTGCAAGGGCTACGTAGATGTGGTCCGGACCCCATATATCCCTCTACTATTATTTTTCTATATATACTTCAGCTCACACGAAGAGGGTCTACAATGGACCATAGTTTTCGGATCCATGCGAATAATGATTATAAAACGACGTAAATAAGAAAAATACGGTCACATCAAAGACGTTGGGCAATTCACAATTAAGTTATGGGTTTTAGGGTTAAGCTATGCTACAATGTGTATGCATCATATCACATTAGATTAAACCGGTGTTCACACGTGGAAGAAAATCTAAACCGGTGTTCACACACCACAGAGGCTCTATAAATACACGTTTCTTCTTCTTCTTCTTCTTCTTAATGTTTTTGTCAATTAGAATCTTGAATATATTGTGTGTGTTTGGTTAGGCGTTCCAAAGATTATTAAAATCTGCGACGATGTCTGGTAATGGAGCTGATTCCTCGGTCTCTTCATCTTTTGTTAGACTGCCACTGATGGGTGGTAACGGAGGAAGCGCATGGGATGATGGAGTCCACGACCGATTAAGCAAAGTGTATGTCGGAAAGGGTAAATCTTGTGTCGTTTATATCGAGTTTGTCTACGACAAGAACGGCAAAGCCACAGCACATGGGCATGGGCATAAACCAGACGAACTTGAAGAGGTTCTTTCGATTTTTCATATACATGTATACCAATAACTTTGTATATTCCGTTTGCATAATATACGATATAACACATCTATGAGACCTTTTCTTTTATGTATAAAACAAACGTTGCAGTTTGTGCTTGCTACAAATGAATACATCACATCAGTAGAGGGATCCATCAGCTACGTCGATCAATATGGTCGTAGTCTCGTTACGTCCCTTGCCTTCAAAACATCGACGGGAAAAACCTCGAAAGCATTTGGCTATGTGTCTGATAACAAATTCGTGGTCGAGAACAATGGTCGGGAGCTTGTTGGGTTCCATGGAAGGTCAGGTGAAGCTCTTGATGCTATTGGTGCTTATTCCTCGACCTTGTCTCCCTCAACTAAATTGTCAGCCCAAGGAGGACCTGGAGGGGACACGTGGGATCATGGAGTTCACGGGACTTTAAGAAAAATTTATGTCGGAAATGGTAATTCTTGTGTTGGTTACATCAAGTTTGTATATGACATAGGCGGCAAAGAGGAGATACAAGAACGTGGGATTAAAACAAATGAACCGAAAATGGTATTTTCCTCTGTTTAGAAATGTTTACATGTAGTTTTGTATATCGTATGATCTTTGAATATAAATGCTTGAACTATTTACAACAATAATAATGGGGATGTTCCCCTCGAATTGAATTGTTGCAGTTTGCGCTTGATGATGACATAGGCGGCAAAGAGGAGATACAAGAACGTGGGATTAAAACAAATGAACCGAAAATGGTATTTTCCTCTGTTTAGAAATGTTTACATGTAGTTTTGTATATCGTATGATCTTTGAATATAAATGCTTGAACTATTTACAACAATAATAATGGGGATGTTCCCCTCGAATTGAATTGTTGCAGTTTGCGCTTGATGCTTACGAATACATTACATCAGTGGAAGGAACCGTCAGCCACATTGCCCAATACGGCAATCGCCTCGTTACTTCGCTTACATTCAAAACATCAAAGGATAGAACCTCCCCGACATTTGGATTTGCAACTGGCCAGAGATTTGTACTCGAGGACAAGGGTCGTGTTGTTGTCGGGTTCCATGGGAGATCCGGCGATGCAATCGATGCTCTAGGAGCTTATTTCTCGATCTCGCCCTCCCCCACTAAGCTGCAAGCCATAGGCGGTTATGGAGGAGATCCATGGGATCATGGGGCTTATAACACCCTAAGAAAGGTGTATGTCGGAAATGGAAACTCTTGCGTAGGTTACATCGGGTTTGTCTTTGAAAATAGTGGAAAACAAGAAATACGTGAGCATGGGATTAAACCAAAAGAACTGAAAGAGGTGCTTTCTACTCCTGCACGCAGTTTTCATTTCCTATTTGAATGATTTCTTGTGACAGAATTGTTTTCTTTTTTTGTTTTTTGGATTGAATTTGTTGCAGTTTGTGCTTGATCCTTACGAATACATTACATCAGTGGAAGGAACCGTCAGCCACATTGCCCAATACGGCAATCGCCTCGTTACTTCGCTTACATTCAAAACATCAAAGGATAGAACCTCCCCGACATTTGGATTTGCAACTGGCCAGAGATTTGTACTCGAGGACAAGGGTCGTGTTGTTGTCGGGTTCCATGGGAGATCCGGCGATGCAATCGATGCTCTAGGAGCTTATTTCTCGATCTCGCCCTCCCCCACTAAGCTGCAAGCCATAGGCGGTTATGGAGGAGATCCATGGGATCATGGGGCTTATAACACCCTAAGAAAGGTGTATGTCGGAAATGGAAACTCTTGCGTAGGTTACATCGGGTTTGTCTTTGAAAATAGTGGAAAACAAGAAATACGTGAGCATGGGATTAAACCAAAAGAACTGAAAGAGGTGCTTTCTACTCCTGCACGCAGTTTTCATTTCCTATTTGAATGATTTCTTGTGACAGAATTGTTTTCTTTTTTTGTTTTTTGGATTGAATTTGTTGCAGTTTGTGCTTGATCCTTACGAACACATTACATCAGTGGAGGGAACCTATGGCTATATCACTCAATACGCAAATCATCTGGTGACTTCACTTACCTTCAAAACATCAAAGGGCAGAACCTCCCCGGCATTTGGATTTGTAACTGGTACAAGATTTGTCCTCGAGAACAAGGGCCATGTTCTTGTCACCTTCCACGGGAGATCGGGCGATGCAATCGATGCTCTCGGAGCTTATTTCTCGATCTTGCCATCCCACGTAATTAGGTTTCCAGCCCTAGGCGGTAATGGAGGAAACGCATGGGATGATGGTGGCTACAACCGCATAAGGAAAGTGTATGTCGGGAAAGGTATGCAGTGTATAGGTTATGTCAACTTCGTTTATGACAAGGGTGGAGAACTCGACCCACATGAACATGGCACTAAACGAGACAAACCAGAAGAGGTGATCATTCATATAAATATATTCAAGATTTCCCATTAACAAATATATATATATATATATACATATATATTAAAGATTTCACATTCTCTGCCATTTTTTTTCTTACAAACATGAATTCTTCTGGTCGATGATTGCTACAGTTAGTGCTTGATCCTGATGAATACATCACTTCAGTGGAAGGAACGTACGGTCTGGTCCGAGCATATAACGCTCGTCTCGTTACGTCACTTACTTTCAAAACGTCGAAAGGGAGGACCTCGCCGACGTTCGGAGTTGTGAACAATTCGAGATTTGTGTTCGAGAACGACGGTCGCGAGATTGTCGGGTTCCATGGACGGGGAAATGAAGCTATCGATGCTCTCGGAGCCTATGTTCTCACTGTCTGATGAAAACGGACACATTGTATTATGTCTGTTAAGAATAAGCGGCATGAGTTCTTCATGTTTTCAGTTCTATGTATTGTCTCGTATGCTATTGTCTTTGCTTCTTCATGAACAATAATGGATCGTGATTAAATACTAGAACCGATCAAAGCTATTTTATTTTAATTTCGAGCGGTTATTGTATCGATTACGGACCGAACCGAAGTGTTGTAATTCGGTTTGGGATAAATCTATTTACTTGCTATGGTTGTGCTTTTAGTCCTCTTTTTTTTTTCTCCAATAAATCACAATTTTGCATTCGATTAGATTCGTGATGTCATCAGATGGGTAAATCCGTATGTCCTGAAAAATATTGAACGTCATGTCCAAAACTCTATAATTATATTTTAGAAAATCATTTAAAACAATTTCTTTTGGGATACTGCTGCTTCAACGTGATTTTTTTATTTATCAAATACATATTATAATTTATTTGGATGATAAAATGAAAACCGACATTTATTTGGACATTTTTGTTCGAAAATTATAATCGTTCTTGTCATATTTCATTTTGACTTGGTGATAAATACTACGACCTCACAATGGCCCAGAATACCGATTTTATTTTGTGTGAATCTCAATTAAATTATACACATATAAACGTTTTTTCAAAAAAAATCATAGAATATGATATAAATTAATTAGGGGCATTATCAAAAATAGCTTTATTTTACTATTTTGATTTCAACATATACCCTTCTCCACTTGTGACCATGTGATCCGAAATATAGTGTGGTCACATGTTGATCTCATTACTCGTAACGTTAAATTTATGTTGTTTTAATCAAATGATTAATAAGATATATAAGGTATAAACATAATGAATTAGCGTGGTCATTATAAATTTAATGTTATAATCAATAAAATCAAAATTTGATCACACTATACTTTGGATCAGATGGTCACAGTTGGGGAATGGAATGTGTTAAAGTAAAAATAGCAAAGTAAGGATGTTTTTTATATAATGCCAATTAATTAAATATGGTAAAAAAAAATCCAATTTTTATTTATTTAGTATCCGAACATTTAAATATATGAACATTAATGAGATGGAGATAAGATACTCTTAATAGTCAGGTTAAATTTTGGATTTCAACTATTGGATTTAGGGTATCACATATACCTAAATAGTAAATACATAGTAAAATATCCCATAATGATCTTATTCATTTATTATATTTATAAAATTATCTTAAAAAGACTTTTAACCCTCCTCCCTCAAGATGTCAAATGCAAATATTCTCTCTCTCTTGACTCTTCTTTTCTCTCTCTCTCTCCTGAAAGCTGCATGCACGGCCAGTCTCTCACACTATCTCTCTCAAACTCTCTCACAACCACGTTGTCCCTTTGTCGGTGGAGCCCGCTCGGCTCTATTTCCTCCATGGTCTCCTCCTTACTTGTCCCCACCTCCTCCTCCTCCACCTGGCCCACTGGTTAATAACCCCTCTAAACGACGTCGTTCTAGGGTTCCACCGCCCCGCCTCAGCAGGTCCCTAATCACATCTCGACATGATTATCCAAATCTCCGGTTTCGAACCTCACTAAACCAAAATCGGATATAAATAGCCAAAATACGACTTGTCGTCAAAGGCATAACAATGGTCGTTTTACCTCGGACTGGAATGTTTTGGACTAGGGTTCTTGTTCATATGAACACAGATGCAAGAGTACTTTATGTTCTTCCTCTGGGCGGATTGAAATGGGATCTAAACTTTTTTTTGTTAAAGAATGGAATCTAAACTTGTTTCAAATATAAAACATTTCATCTACAGGAATTTAAACTTGTTTATTTTGCACCGGCCAGGAAACTTCGACCATGCGGCGGAAATGGAGGGACTGCATGGGATGACGGTGCGCATGGCGGCGTGAGGAGGATATACGTCGGACAAGGCGATTCGGGTGTAGTTTTCGTCAAGTTTGTGTACGATAAGGGCGAGAAAATGGTAGCTGGAAACGACCACGGGAAGAAGACTATACTCGGAACAGAAGAGGTCATTTTAGGTTTCTATATCATTGATTTATAACCTAGGTTTCCTAAAAATATTGTCCCTCAACATGTGTTTCTTGTTCCGATTTCACAATCTTTTGCAGTTCGTGCTCGATTATCCGGACGAGTATATCACGTCGGTTAAGGGGCGTTACGATAAAATCTATGGAAAACGGGCAGAGATCATCACGATGCTTAGGTTCAAGACGAACAAGAGAAGGTCTCCGCCGTTCGGACTTGATGCCGGGACGGAGTTCGTGCTCGAGGAGAAAGGTAGCAAAATCGTCGGGTTCCATGGAAAAGCGAGCGACGTTGTTCATCAAGTCGGAGTTCATGTCTTGCCGATCTCCAACTGATCAAGCTCTAGATCTCGACCGTCGTAGAGACGAGATTTCTATATGAACCTGTCGAATAAGTGTGTTGTGTTTTCTGAACTTTATGTTTCTAGGCAATGTTCTCTTACGTTGTCTGTCTTTAATTTGTCTCCATGATGAATGATGCATTTCCCTAAAATAAACAAGGCTCGTAAAACTTGTCAACACACTACAAGAACTTGCGACGAAATTTTTCGTCGCATACAAAATTATGACGGAATACGATGGTTTAGCGACGGAATGCGGAAAAAAAATTTACGTCTCAAAGAGTCGTAATAACAAACATTGTTTGCGACGAAAATTTCGGTAGTAAATGCTAATTTTAATTATTTTTAATTTATTTTATTTATTTTTTAGAATTACCTACGGATTTGCGATGGAAATTTGCAAATACTAATTTCATTTTTTCGTTATTTTCCATGAAAATTTCAAATTTTCGCGGTTTTATTTCGTTTTGCGACGGATGGCGACGGTAATTTCCGTCGCAACAGGAAATAAAAGCACCGACTTCGTCTTCTTTCTTCAGACTTTGAAGTTTCAAAAAAAAAATCTTAATCTTCTCCAATCCTCTTCAAACGTTGTTTTCCTCTGAGATATATCAAGGTATGTGTGTATATATCTTGTATGTGTATGTATATGAGTGTGAATATGTATATATGAGTATATATGGATTATATGTATATTTTGTGTGTATATATCTGTATGTATATTTTGTGTGTATGTATGTTTATGTGTTGTTAATGTGTGTGTACTGTATGTATGTATGTATGTATGTATGTATGTATGTATGTATGTATGTATGTATGTATGTATGTATGTATGTATGTATGTATGTTTGTGAATGTGAATATGTTTGTGTGTGAATGTGTTTATATGTGTGTGAATGTGTATGTGTATGTGTGTGTATTTATGTATGTGTATGTATGTGTATTTGTATGTGTGTGTTGTGTATATGGATGAATATGTATGAATATGTATGAATGTGTGTTTATGTACGTGTATAATATATATGTGTATATGTATATGTATATATATATATGTACGTGTGTGTGTTTATGTATGTGTGTATGTGTATATATATGTATGTTTGTATATGTGTATGTAAATTTATGTGTATGAATGTGTGTTTATGTATGTGTATATGTATATATGTAAATTTATATGTGTATATGTATAATGTTTGTGTATATGAATGTATGTGTATGTAAATATATGTATATATATGTATACATGTTTATGTATAATATATTATTTTTTATATTTTTTAAAATTTTTAAAAATATCTGCGACGGATTTTTTCGTCCCTTTTCCGTCACAAATTTGCGACGGATATTTCCGTAGTTTTTCGTCGCAAAACGCAGATTTCTCTCGTCGCAATTTTGCGACAAATTAACGATCGACAAACTTTTGCGACACCGTTTTACGGACGAAAATTGTTCCGTCGCATTCCGTCGTAATTTCGGACGTTTCTTGTAGTGACTGCACATTGATCATAAGATTATCTCTTGTAAATTAGCACTTTTGATTTTCATTCGAATTATTTTTTTTTAACAAATCCTCCATTTTTCTTGTGGGAATTGAGAAAGAAAGAAAAAAATCAATCGTAAGAATTACCGATAATAATTCCTTGTGTTTTCCACTAAAACAAACCGGCATATTTGTACGCACGAATTTGGTGTTTGGGATTTTTTTTATTTGTTTTGGTTTAAATGCGGTTTGATACCGGTTAAGAAACAATTTCGGTTCACTTAAATTAAACCGCTATCTAATCCTACGTGTCTTCCACGTGTCATTTTATTTTAAATTTTAGGGAGATTCACATATTAAATATTGAACTTTAACCAAATTTCCAAATTAAATACTTAACTATCCCACTTCCAAATTAAATACTCAACTATATTGAAATTCACAAATAAAAACTAAACTTTTCAAATTTTAACATATACCTAAAGGATAATCCAAAACAAAACCCTTTACTTTTTTTTTCATCACAATTTAAACCCTATACTTTTTTTTATCCAAAAAAATCTTATACTTTTCAAAATTTTAAAAATTATACACATTCATATACATATATTAATTATTATAAGCACAAAATCAATTACACATTTATTTTCCACAAAATTAATTGTACATTTATTTTATATATTTATATGTATATATATGTTTTATATATATGCGTGATATATGTATTTTTTTCCTAAAAAATTATTATATATATAAAAAACTATTTATTATTTGTATATTGTTTTATATATAAGAAACTATTTTCCAAGAACATGTTTTTTTGGACAATTGAACTCATATAAAAATAATAAATAGTTTCTTATATATATAATGATTTTTAGAAAAAAATACATATATCAATTTATGTAAAATAAATGTGTAATTAATTTTGTAGAAAATAAATGTGTAATTAATTTTGTGCTTATAATAATTAATATGTGTATATGAATGTGTATAATTTTTAAAATTTTGAAAAGTATAAGATTTTTTTGGATAAAAAAAGTGTAGGGTTTAAACTGTGACGAAAAAAGTAAAGGGTTTTCTTTTGGATTATCCTTAGATATATGTTAAAATTTAAAAAATTTAGTTTTTATTTGTGAGCTTCAATATAGTTGAGTATTTAATTTGGAAGTGAGATAGTTGAGTATTTAATTTGGAAATTTGGTTAAAGTTCAATATTTAATATGTTAATCTCCCTTTATTTAATTCTGTTAGGTTTCAATCGGTTCAAACACATGGATATTTAATAAATACAATGGATATTTATAAGGGTAAAATCCCGGAAAAATCTCGAACTTGCTAAAATATAGAAAAAAAATCTTGAACTTAAAAAGTTGTCAATTAATACCCCGACTTGAAACTTTTAATTGGAAAATACCATGAACATGCAATTTGGTAGTTTATAAAACCGTTGACCACTTTGACCAAATTTTCAGGCGAACGGAAGTCTACGTATTATCGGATTGTTGATGACATCACAAAAACATCAACGATTTTAATTAAAAGTTTTACACAACAGTAATTTTTTTAAAACGAAAACCGGCTAAACCTGGTCTTATTGGTTTATGTGCTCTATGTTGTTTTACGATATGAGTAACGTCGTTGGTCGTGGCTTATTTACTAAATTTATAATAATTAAATAATAAATTTAAAATATAAATATTATCAATTTAATTTATTTTTAAGTAAAAAAATAATTTTATTATAAATATTATTAAAAATAATCATTATTAAATCTAAAAATTATATTATTATATATTGTTTTTTATTAAAATATAGCACTAAAAATAATATCAAATCATAACACTAAACAAAATCATCACCAATATATATATTAATGTTTTATATAATTTCTAATAAAAATATTTTAGTTTTTTTGTCAAAACGCCGAAAACCGCTACCAAAACGCAAGTTGGAAGCTGCGATTAGAAAACATGGTTGCGGTTGCGGTTGGTTGCGGTTCAACCAGTCAGTTTTTCAACCGCCTGCAACCGCCGGAAATCACAACCGCTCCGTTTGCGGATGGCGGCGGTGCAACCAGTCGCCCCTGAGAAATAAAAAATAAAAATGTGTTTCATATATTGTGAATCGAGTTGTAACGTAGAGTTGTGATACAAACAAAACCGTGATTGTGACGAGCACCAAAATACAAATTGTGATTTTTTTATGTTGTATCGTTTCCGTCCAATCAAAATCATAAATGACGTGGATATCCTATAAAATCATATGAAATGGTTCATTTATGTATATTATATTTGGCCACAAAAATAAATTTGATATTTATGGACAGACCATTATAAAGGATACACATTTTCTCTAGGGTAGTTAACAGTGAGGGTCAGTCACATTTTAGTCATGTGCTTCAAAAGTAGTTAGCCCATGACTTTTTTTTTGGTGCTTCATATAATCGTATAATACCATAGTACCTAACTGCAGTAATTAACAACTTAATTAATGGTTTAATAGACAATTTTCACATTGCTTAATTATATAGAAGCATTAGGCTATTACCATATGAAATTAATCACTTTGTTAATTTGTATTACTATAAACTAATAGAAGTTTTTTGTGTGAAAACTTGTAAAATAAAAGTATTTTTTCTCGAATTTTCATCTTTTGCTTTAATGTCTTATATAATGGTTTGTTTGTCATTAACCAACAAACAAATTTTTTTTTTCAAGACGTCTAATTTGAAAATAATAATTCAATTCGAGTTTGTTAACTAATGCCTGGGTCCATTACCGTCACGTGTACCACGTGTGTAACCGATTGATGAAACTCGTGTGTAGAGGATTATAATATAAAATTAAATAATACAATTAATTCCTGTAATCCCAATATGAAAAAATATATTCTTTTTTTTATAAGTAGTAGGTTCGTCGGGCCTTCGGCCCACTTAATCTCCTGGGACCGGAGTCAGCCTTTAGACACGCAATTAATTGCGTTCCCTCCTCCCCACCAATGGATTCGCATCCGTCGAAGATGACTTTGTCACCTCTTCGCCAATGGCCGCCCACTTTTGGGTGAAAAAAAAAAGATCATTCATGGATAGTATATGTATTTTTTTACAACATATATTCTTACAACATATTGGGTCGTATATGTATTTTTTTTTTCCCACTCATGGAATTTAATAATATTATAAAAAGCTCAAATATTAAAGCTCTACGATGCGATTTATGAAGTTTGTAAAATTAGAGAAAATAATAATATCGGTACCAAATGGGGCAATAAATAGACATCGTTGGAGCGTCACCTACAACTCACTCTTGCGTTTCCTCTTCTCGATTGGAGAACACAAACCCGAAGAAGGTGAAATACATCTTATCTTTATTTTAATATGTTTTATTTAACATTTTTTAATTAAATTTATTTCTCAAATATCTATTTTAAAGTACTTATTATATGATTTTCGTGGGGAACTAGGATACCCATAATTATTTTTTTAAATAGAATTTTAATTTAACACGAGGATTATAATTTAATCTACAGAAAAATTCTCGAGCTGTTGTTCATCAAATTTCCATTTATTTTTGTCAAGTTCTGGGTTGTGGGTATCTATCTAATTGATAGAAATGATAAGTTGTTGCCAAAAATTGAATAACATGAAAATTAGAATAAAAATCGTTACTAGTGTGATAGTTTGATCGGTTTGATTTATATAAAGGACAAAAATTAGAGCAGCGTTTCTTATTCAAACCCACAAAAAATCTGGAAAAAAAACATATTATTTTTTATTAAGTTATTGTAAAGATGGTTTTCAATAATAGAGGGCTCAAAAGTCAAAAGCAAAAGTAAAAATGGTAGGAAAAAGTATAAGTAAACAAACAATAAAGTAGAAGTTAAAAAAAAAAACTTTTTTTACTTTCTCCATTTGTTTGCTCATGGACTAATCTTAAATTGTCCAAGTACCGCGACATATCACTTTTTTACAGATCTGAAATCGTAGACTCATATTGGTTTTTCATCCCTCTTCTCGATACTGGTTCCTTGTGTTCCATGAAACATTATGAAGCAGTTGTGTGTTGTTTTCATGTCGTTTGAAGATCAAAAATGGCTGCGATGTCGAAAAAGATGGGAGCTTATGGCGGCGGCGGGGGGAGTGGATGGGACGATGGAGCTTACCTCGGGATAAGAAAGGTGTTCGTCGGACGAGATTTCACGCGCATAACTTACGTCAAGTTCGAGTACGACAATGGAGACAGATTCGAAACACGTGATCATGGGAAAATCCAGCAACAACCTCAAGAGGTGATAATATACAACTCCCATCACGACTATGAACATTTGGATAGACAGGGCTTGATTATTCAATTCAGCGGAATATGTTACGAGAAACCCTAATCCTAAACCCTATACCCTCGCAGTTTGCGCTCGACTATCCGAACGAATACATCACATCGGTGGAGGGAACGTACAGAAATGTCAAAATCTGTGGTGGTACGGACGTTGTTACGTCCCTTGCCTTCAAAACATCAAAGGGGAGAACCTCTCCGAGGTTCGGCTCTGATGTCGGCACAAGATTTGTAATTGAAGACAAAGGTCGTAGAATTGTCGGGTTCCATGGACGAACAGGAAACGCTCTCGATTCTCTCGGCGCTTATTTCGCCCGAGTTTCATCGATCTCGTATCCTATCAAAGAACTGGATGCACAAGGTGGCAATGGAGGAGATCTCTGGGATGACGACACCTACGACGGTGTAAGAAAAGTTTATGTCGGAAGAAATGATCATTGCGTGACTTACGTTAAGTTCGACTATGATAAGGGCGGTCTATTGGAATCGCGTGATCATGGGAGGAGGGCCCAATCACCGATAGAGGTCTTTCCCTGCTTCTATACTTTGAAACTTTTCATATAGTTTGATTTTTATGTACTTGATTTGCTTATATATATGACCACCTTTCTCTCTACGTGGAAAATTATTGCAGTTCGTGCTTGATTACCCGGAAGAGTATATCACATCTGTGGAGGGAACTTACAGCTTCGTTGGCCATTTTGGCAATACGATTGTTACGTCACTTAGCCTCAAAACGTCTAAACAAAGAGCTTCTCCATTGGTCGGAATCGTGACGGGTACGAAATTTGTACTCGAGGACAAGGGGGGGAAACTTATCGGGTTCCATGGACGTTCCGGCCATGCCCTTGACGCCCTCGGAGCTTATTTCGTGCCGAGTTCCTTAACTCCTCCTTACAAATCGCACGCGAAGGGTGGAAGTGGTGGGAATGCTTGGGATGATGGCACCCATGACGGTATAAGGAAAGTTTACGCCGGGCGGAACAATTCGGATATATCCTATGTTAAGTTCGAGTACGACAAGGCTGGAAAATTTCAAGCCCATGATCATGGAAAGATAGTGCAACAACCTATCGAGGTAGGCGATTTCATGCTCATACAATTCAAAGTTTTGTATATAGTTTGAATTTCCGTTTGATTATATGTGTTGACAAGCATTTCTTTTATTGGAATATGTTGCAGTTTGCGCTTGATTACCCGAACGAACATATCACGGAAGTGGAAGGAACCTTCCGCAACGTTGTAACGTCGCTTAGTTTCAAAACATCTAAGAAGAGGACATCTCCTACGTTTGGTGTTGTGTCCGGTACGAAATTTGTGCTCGAAGGGAAAGGAAGCAGAATCGTCGGCTTCCATGGTCGGGCGGGCGATGCCGTCGACTCTCTCGGAGCATATTTTGGTCCGATAATATCTCGATCCAAGAAACTTGAAGCGCATGGCGGAAACGTAGGGACTGCATGGGATGACGGTCCACATGACGGTGTGAGGAAGATATACGTCGGACAAGGCGATTCGGGTGTAGTTTTCGTCAAGTTTGTGTACGATAAGGGCGAGAAAGTTGTAGCCGGGGACGATCACGGGAAGAAGACGCTCCTCGGAACAGAAGAGGTCATTTCGTTTATCATTTATAACCCAAGTTTCAATTCAAATTATCGTCCCTAACATGCGTTCTTGTTCCGATTTGGCAATCTTTTTTCAGTTCGAGCTCGATTATCCGGACGAGTACATCACATCGGTTATAGGGCGTTACGACAAAATCGCGGGAATTCAAGGCGAGATCATAACGGTGCTTAGGTTCAAGACGAACAAGCGAACGTCCCCGCCGTTCGGGCTCGATGCCGGGACGGAGTTCGTGCTCGAGGAGAAAGGTAGCAAAATCGTGGGGTTCCATGGAAAAGCGAGCGACGTTGTTCATCAAGTCGGAGTTCACGTCTTGCCGATCTCCAACTGATCAAAGCTCTCTCGTCGCAGAGACGAGATCAGTGTCCGTGTCTAACTACGCACACTGCCGAATAAGTTTGAATAAGTGTGTCGTGGAGTTGTGTTGTTGCTCTGTTTCTCATCTTCTTATGTTGTTGACCTGCTTTTCGGTGTCGTTCTTTGTTTGGTCGATGAGGGTTGCATTGTATATCGGTTATTAATCGAACCGAATAAGAGTGTATTAGGGTTTCTTACGTTTTTATTGTATTCCTCCCCGTCTCTCAGACTCCCGGGGGACCTTCTTCATCGCCGTCCGACTCACCTTCTTTCTGCTGCCCACTGTCTGTGGATTCCTCACGCTCGGCCCTTGATTCCGATTTGTCGTTCTACTCTCTTCCTCAGTTGATTGGATTTGATTGAGGACTCTCTCTCCAGCAATCTACGTGGGTTGCTCTCCCTGCTTCTGCTTCTAGTTCATCATCTTTTGCTGCTTCCATCAGGAAGTTCATTCAGCATCCGTGTGCCCACGGATACCCAGATATCTTGCTTGGTTCTTGCTGGCCGGGCACTTGAGTCCAGGTATCAAATTTTGATACCCGAGCCCTTAGGGTACGAGTCTGGGTACCCTGTACGTATTCTCTGCGTATCTCACCCGTACCCACTCCTACCTTGAACCCTGCAACATTTGTAACTTGGTCTCTCACAGCTTTTTTTTTTTTTTAATTCTGAATTCTATTTCTCTTCTTCCGGATTTTCATAACAAAAATATTTGAATATATTAGATAAATTATAAAGAATAGAGGAAATAAAAAAAATATTAAAAAACTAAAATTAAATAACAAAACATATAGAGATTATCACACCAAAAAAACCAAAAAAACAGTGATAGTCTTGGTATTTTAAAAAAGTATAGCACATAAAAATTATTTATTTTTATAAAATATTTTGCTAATTTCGTTTGTTTTTTTATATATATATATTGGGAACTTACCCCCAATAAAATATTGACCATAATAAAGGCCACGATAACGCTAGCATGCAAGTACTGGTTTGACTTTATCGATATGCAATTAATTATATTTGAAAAAAATTATATCATTTAAGAGCAATTTAGATTTATCTCTAGAGACATGCGAGACATTAAATACGCAAACAACACTCAGGAAAAAAAATAAACGATTAATAATACAGGATTTAAACTAAGGGAAATACAATTTGAATATATGCTTTTAATTATCGAAAGTCTCCGTGTGTTTATTTTAACATAAAGGATAAATAATACAATTTTAACAAAAAAAGTTCAATTATAAAATACAATTTGAACATAAAGGATAAATAATACAAATTGAAGGTGAAGGATAAACAATCATCCGAGATGGTCGGATAATAGACACCGAAGTACCAAACAATAGTAGCATTTCCGTCACGTGTAAAATGAATGTAACGGCTTTGACATCGGTCCAAGAGTTTACTTGTCACGTCGGTCCAAAATGTTATAGATTCATGCAGGATAATCAGATTAATTTGCTGAATTTAAAATGTTAGAGTTTATTATATGGTTGAAAAATAAAATAAAAAAAAATGTTTTGAATTTAGAGGGAATAGATGTTTACATTTGTGAAACTAGAATATTTGGATTGTAATTTTCAATCAATTAAACTAGATGAATACGAAATTTTTTAATTCGTGTTTTATATCAATTTGAGAGAATATTCATCTTAATTTATTTCTGAGCGAATACGTTCTCAAGATAAACAATTGAAAATATACATATATCTTGTTGAAATAAATAGTTTAATTAATTTTTTAAGTTATTATTGATTATATAGTGTCATATATATACATACGTTCGAACCCTTCTCATTACGATACGTTGGATTCGTCCTCGTATCACTCATACCTAAACAATCTGTTAAAAAACGTTTATTATTCATTTCACGTCGGCAATCAATTTCAACTCTCATCAATATCCAGAATATAACACTTAACCTACATAATTTATTATATCCTAGCCTCGTGATTTTTGTTAAAATAACGTATGATTCAATTTTCTACAAAATCAGTTACAATGGAAATGTAGTACGAGAAAAGTATATGAAATTTAATATATTCAATATTAAAGTTTTTCTATTCAACTACTCATGTTTTTATCTTAAAAAGATATACAATCGAAAATTATTTTAATTAGAAAAAAAATATAAAAATTATACAGTGGTTATTGTTCCGTCATATACTGAAAAATTGTAGTATAATTTTTTTCTTATCCTACATAATTTATTTTATATCCTAATTACCTCCTGATTGTTGTTAAAATGACACGCGATTTCAATTTTCTACATAATCAGTTACAAGAAAAAAGTAATACATGAAAAGTGTATGAAATTAAATTAATCAATATTAAAATTTTCTATTCAACTACTCATGTTTTTATCTTAAAAAGATATACAATCGGTCATAATTTTAACATGAAAAATGGTAAAAATTAGTAGAAAGGATAAAATAATTTTAAAAATTTTATAAAAAGAAGGTAGGTAACACACGAAGAGTACATGAAATTAATTACATTTAATATTAAAATTTCTATGCAACTGCCAGCTACTGCTGTCGTCAAAATACAAACAGATGGTCATGATTTTAACAAAAAAAATATAAAATTTTTTTGAAGAGATAAAATAAATTTTAAAATGGTGAGAGGAAAAATAATTAAATGAGAGAAGCAAAGTTAAAGAATAGTTCTTTTTATATTTTCTATATTAAAATATTTTAGATCATAAATAGTAGACTTAAAATTATTTTAAATAATTTTACAAAGTAGATTATAAATATAACAAACATAAATGGCAAACATTTTCTGGTTCGTCAATCCGGACAGAATTAAACAATTTGTACGAAAATTTATAATTTGCAGAAATTCTACTTTTCGATATTTAAAAATATTTTCCACAAATACCAAAATCATAATCACGTCTATTGTAAGAAACTAAAACAAGAAATTGAAAGATCAAATAACCAGTAGCTCATATCAATACTTACCATATTAATTAACAATAATTTCACAAATACAAATCATAACCTAAAATTATATATGAAAAATACGTATATTCAGACATTTGAATTGTGAAAATTAGATATTTCGAAGAAATGCATAAAACATTTTTATTTCCTAAATGAAAATAGCGTGGGGAAAGCAATGGAAGCAACCAAAAAATGGAGGTCAATAAATACATGCCAATTCCACATCCATTATCACGACCACAAATCTCTCACCCCTTCTCCCTCTCAATAGAAGGAGCTCACAAACTCAGGTATCGTCTCTCTCACTTTCTCCCTTAAGTTTTTCAAGTGTTAATTTACATATATTTATTACATAATATAATATTATGTAATTATATATTCTTTGTTTTGACACTTAAATCATTAGTTAATATTACTATTATCATAAAATTATTCTTCGTTTCTCTTTGTTTCTTAAATGAGATTTGCGAATTATATGGCAGCTAATAAAAGTTCCGAAGTTATAAAATGTTTGAGAAAATAAACCTATAGATTTTTTTCCGAGCCCAAAATAATGAATATTTTTCAACCACTTCCCTACTTTTACATTGATTTTTGTTGCCGTGCTAAAAAAAGTTAATAATAATAATAATAATTATTATTATTATTATTATTATTATTATTATTATTATTATTTCTTTTAGTCTACTTTCGACTTTTGAGTAGTCCATTTCAGTATAAACGTTATTTTAGAGATTATTTTTTAATAAAAGGTTAAATTAATTTATAAAAGAATGTTTATAACAGATCGAGCCGTAGCTGTCTACATCGAAATACCATGTTCCAAAAGAAAGCCAAGAACACTAGTGAATACTAGGGTGGATGTTTTGAGAAACGGTTTGGTTTTTGGACGTGAATGGATCGGTTCATTTTTTTTGGTTTTGCGAAAATATGTACCAATCGGTTTTTATATTATACATGGGTAGAGATTCTCTTTTATTAAAAAAAAGATAGATTTTCTTTAAAAATATTCGGTTTTTCGGTCCGTTTTGGTCCGGTTTCAAAGAACAAAACCGAAACGACCACCCTTAGTGAATACAAAATAGGTTTGCTACCCAAGTTTGGGTGGCCTAGTGGTGAGAGAATATGCAAAGGATATTTTCACCCTGGGTTCAAATCCAAGCATGGGAAGAGGCATTCGCCTGGGTTTCTCCGGTCCTCTGGTAAATGTAGTCGGGTCAAAGACTCGGTGAACTTCCGGATTATTCAAAAAAAAAAAAGCTTGCTAGTTCGTGCAGTGTCGGGGTGGAATACTTTCCGATAGGAGAACCAATCTGAAAGAATTGAGCGGTTTTCCTTGACAATGGTAGAAGTATTAATAAAAAAATTATTTTTTGTTTTAAAATAATTATCATTTTAGATTTTCTAAGAGATTTTTAATAAAAATTTCAATTTTATCTTTAATTAAAATTAGTAAATTTCAATAGAGTATTAATTTGGATATTTTTTAATAAGGGTATATATGATTTTTTTTAAAAAAAATTTAAAAAGTGTGAAACGATAATTATAATGAAAGGGAGTATGGAAGAGCAATAATTTAAAGAAGATGCACATGCAAAGTAAATAAAGTAACGAAAGAAAGTAGGGCCCAGAAAAAGGGGAAGGACGACACAGGATATGGTTTCATCAATTTCAACCCTACAGTTAAAGTTCACCTTTTTATCCGCCTCGTCTTTCCCTTCGGACAGCCACAAACATGGATTAACTACAAACTGAAACCGAATCGAATTATCATGGATTAACTTTTTCGTTATTAATTTTTAAAATTCGAAATAAATCGAATCCGAGTTTGATTCCGTTCATCCAACGTTAAACACCATTATATTATAATTGTTCGTTTTTTTTTCCACAGAACCATCATGATTTAAATCTTGAGATATATAACAATTAAAGTCCCGAAATAATTTGTATTAATCACGTTTTTATTTTATGTTTTAGATAATTAGAAACTACATCGAAAATGGCACAAAAGGTGGAAGCGCAAGGAGGCAGAGGAGGAAAGCAATGGGACGATGGATCCGAACACGACGGTGTGACGAAGATTCACATAGAAGTTGGTCGCAAAGGCATTCAACACATCAAGTTCGATTATGTCCGAAACGGACAACTCAAAGAAGGATCGGTCCACGGTCTCAAACGTAACAGAGTTCAAACGGTGATTAACGTTTTTATTTAATACGTATTGCGGCGATTAGTGAATCCAATTCTGACGTTAATCATAGGATTTAAAAGCTAAATATACTCGTATAGTCTTATAACATTGATGCTACGTATACGTATATGTATTCAATCGTATGCCTTTTGGGTTTCGCAGTTTGAGATTAACCATCCTGATGAATATCTCGTATCCGTGGATGGTACGTACTATGATGACAACGGTATCATTCAATCGCTACGGTTCAAGACCAACAAGAACACTACCGATGTCTTCGGATACGACGTGGATGATGGTACTTCGTTTTCAATTGAAGCCAAGGACAAGAAGATTGTCGGGTTTCATGGGTTTGCTGGTAACGATCTCAATTCGCTTGGAGCATATTTCGTACCGAGTTCATCGTCCTCGCCCGGTTCGTCTCTGTCTCCTCCGTTGAAATCGGAAGCGAAAGGTGGTAACGGAGGAGAATCATGGGACGATGGTGCTCATGATGGTGTAAGAAAAGTGTTGGTCGGACAAGGCGATTCTTCTGTCGTGTATGTCAAGTTCGAGTACGAGAAAGGTGGCGAAATCGTAGCTCGTGATCATGGCAAGAGGACTCTACTAGAGCCCGAAGAGGTCGTTGCCCATTTCTAAACCCTCCTCGTATTCATGGAATACATGATCATAATCTTGATTTTCGGACATTATTGCAGTTTGTGCTTGGACAAGACGAGTACATCTCGTCGGTGGAGGTTTACTACGAGAAAGTATATGGCAGTTCGAGCGAAGTCATCATGGCTCTGATCTTCAAAACGTCAAAGGGAAGAACCTCTCAGCCATTCGGTATAGTGTCCGGCACAAAAGCCGTGCTCGACGGCAAAGGTGGCAAACTCCTAGGGTTCCATGGACGAGCGGGCGAAGCTCTTAACGCCATTGGAGCGTATTTTGCTGCTTCGGCCGCTTCTTCTCTGTCCCCCGCCAAGAAAATCGAAGCTCAAGGCGGCGATCTGGGAGATTCATGGGACGACGGCGTTCACGACGGCGTTAGGAAAGTGCACGTCGGGCAAGGTGATTCCAGTGTCGTGTACGTTAAGTTTGAGTACGACAAGGGCTCAAAGCTCGTGGTCGGAGCGGGTCATGGAAAGAAAACGCTTCTTGAGCCTGAAACGGTTGATGTTCTTTAAACTAACTTAAGTCTTTCATTCCTAACATTCTTTGAAATATTATTTCTGAACTGAATGTTTTGCAGTTTGAGCTCAACTATCCAAGTGAATACATCACGGCGGTAGAGGGCTACTACGATAAAATCTATGGAATCAAAGCTCCCGTCATTACCTCGCTTAGGTTCAAGACGAACAAGCGGACTTCTCCACCGTTTGGGATCGAGGCCGGTACGAAATTCGTGCTTGGAGAGAACGGTAGCAAAATCGTCGGCTTCCATGGGAAAGCAGGCGATGAACTTCACAAGATTGGTGTTCACGTTGTGCCAACCGGCTTCACCAAGCCTTTAGGGAAGTGGATTAAGGTACAGTCATTCCACAATTTTCACTTCTTGCCAACTAACCTAAGGAAAATCGAAACATATCAGGTTTCAATCTCTGTCAATGATCGTAATCCGATCCAGTTACAAAAGCCAAAATCATTGTTTCAAGAATTTGGTAAAATGTTTTTTTTTTGGGATTCAACAGATGAAGCAACAAGGAAGGGGTCCAGCGGAGAGAAGCTCACACGTCATAGCCGTGGTGGGAGACAAAATGTACTCATTCGGCGGCGAGTTCCGGCCAAACACTCCCATCGACAGCCACATCTATGTCTTCGATCTCAAGACTCAGATATGGTCAATCGCTCCGGCCACCGGCGACATTCCCCACATCACCTGCATCGGCGCCTGCATGGTCTCCCTCGGTCCCACCCTCTACCTCTTCGGCGGCCGCGATGGCAAACGCAACTACTCCGGCTTCTACTCTTACAACACACTCACGAACGAGTGGAAGCTACTAACCCCCGTGGGTGAGGGGCCCGCGTCTCGGAGCTACCACTCCATGATCGCTGATGACAAGAACGTCTACTTATTTGGCGGCGTCAGCGCTAAAGAGCGGGTCAAGACCCTTGAAGCTTACAACGTCGGGGAAGGGAGATGGGTCCAGTTCCCGACCCCTGGCGAGCCCTGTAAAGCACGAGGGGCTCCGGGACTGGTCGTGGTGAAAGGGAAGATATGGGTTGTATACGGATGTTGCGGGGAAGAAATGGACGATGTCCATTTCTTCGATCCCGTCCAAGGGAAATGGACCATGGTCGACACGAAAGGAGAGAAACCATCACCAAGAAGCGTTTTTGCCACTGCGGTCGTGGGGCGATACATCGTTATATTCGGGGGCGAGATAGAGATGGACCCGAAGCCGCATATCGGACCGGGGAAATTCGACGGGGATACTTTCGCGTTGGACACGGAGACCTACGAGTGGAAGAAACTCGACGCATGGGTCGATGGAACGCACGAGGAGCGTCCGGGGCCGCGTGGTTGGAGCGCGTTTGCGTCTGCGTCCATCGACGGGCGTGACGGCCTGCTGATGTACGGAGGCAACACTCCGACCAACGACCGCGTCAGCGATATCTTCTTCTTCAGTCCTAATCTCTGAGCTGATTAGTATGCCGATGCAATATACAATATGGTTTTCTGTTTCCAGTTAGTAATTCAATAAAGTTGCGGTCGTTAAAGACACGCATCTGGTTTGTGTGGTTATGATTGATTTCTTGTTTGTCTATTTTGTGGTTTGATTTATGATTGAAATTTTTTAAAAAAATTAAGTCTACAGTTCCATTTAATTAATTTTTAATTTTGTGAAAACGTAATTCAATGATTTTTTAACTTAAATCGATTCGATCCTATTCAATGATAGAACGATTCGAGTTGATTATATCAATTAAAAATTATAAATAGACAATAATCAAATTAAAAATTTGGTTATGTTATAATCATAAAATTCGGTCGGTGTTGTCCCATTATAACCAACAATAAATCAACAAACATAATAACAATGTGGCATTTCACGATGTTGGACTTTTTCAAAGAAAATAAAAACAGTGTATTTAGAAATTGATAACAGTATTTGTAAAAAAAACTGTTTTATTATATATGTATGTATTTCATGATATTGAAATTTTAATATATATATATATATGCACATACACATATTTGGATTAAAATAAACAATTGAACCGATCAGAAAAATAATCGATCAGCCGATTTTATAAGGATAATAACTCAGTCGAATTAAATCCAATCTGTCGTAAAAAAACAAACGGAATTAAATCCCATCCGATTTTATTTGATTTTATTCTTTTTAAAAAGGAACAGTTGGTCAACCTACTAGATAGATAAGATCGATCATCTTAAAAATGTTCCCAATTGATCAAATTTAATTTTGAAATTTATATTTTTCAAATAGATTATGAAAATAAAATAAATTCTGGCAAACTAATTCGTACGAACCTTTTCAATTCACCAGATTTATCATAGTTTCTCGTTTTATTCGAATGATTTTAAAATGGATTATAAAAATAATTATTTTTCTATATATATTTTTAAATTTAAAAGTCTGCCATAGAGTTTAATCAAACAAGGGATACCTATAATGCACTTGAATGATTAAAGTCTTTTAATCCAACACAAACTTTCAAACCTACTCTTGAAATTAATATTATTATTATTATTATTATTATTATTATTATTATTATTATTATTATTATTATTATTATTCAATGATCCGAATCAAATAAGAATATGGAGGTACAGATGCGCATGATTATGTGGGTCCATATGTCCCACTGAAAAAATCAATAACAATAAAATACTAACCTTTTGCACAACTCTGTAGCACATTAATTTTAATTTTCAATTTCATATTCTTAGTATTTTATTTTCTTAACAATATAAAAAAGGACGCATACCAAATTCCAAGAATCATGGTCAATGATCCGCGAATTAAATGTCGATCCAACGCTATCTTTTAATCAATTTTTAAAAGCCAGTTTTTTAATATTTAATAGTATAAAATAGGTCAACGGAAACAAAAATTGACTCTAAATGATCTTGTAAATTCTTTTCGCGGTTATTAGCGACTGGTTTAGTAATCTGTTTATCATTTTATAGTATACTGACCGAATATTAATTCACCAACCATGAAAATCAAATTCATACCGACAAAATATCGCCACGTATTGAACCTCATAAACCTAACATCATCATCTCGAGAATTAAAAAGTGAAAATGATAAAACAAAATCTACAATTAAATGTAAATATAAACCACAACCAATCAACACCAATATTTTAATGAGTTATTGCCCATATAATTGTATTATGTGACGTTAGCCTCGTGAAACACGACATGAAACAGTAGAGAGAGACCCAATAAATACACATGCAGTATCCTCCCTATGCATCACCACACTCGTAACTCTCTCTCTCTCTCTCTCTCTATCTCGATCGATTTCAGATTCAGGGACTCAGAGGTAAGCTTTCTCTCTCTAGAATCAGAGTCATAAGCTTTCTCTCTCATCATATCAGTATATTTTTGTCTATGATTAATGAGAAAAATTAAAGTGGACTTGTTATATATACTGTATAGTGCATACAAATCGTTACTATTAATAAGGGTGTTACGGTCCTTTTACCAAACGCGGTTCTTCTGTTTCATAGTATGGAGACAGTAAAGATTCTGGTTAGGATCTATGAACTCGTGAAACACGTGTTGATTCTTCTGAAATAGTTTGTAACTTTTTCAGTTCATTTTCGAAAGATGCCGACGTTGTCCGAAAAGTTGGGAGCTCAGGGTGGCAATGGAGGAAACGAGTGGGATGATGGTGTCTACCATGGTGTAAGGAAAGTGTACGTCGGACGAGACCTTTCTCGCATCACGTATATCAAGTTCGAGTACGACAAAGGCGGCGAATTCGAAACACGTGAACACGGGAACATACAACAGGAGCCGAAAGAGGTTTCTTCCCATTTCTATTCTTGGAAACTATATCCATAATCCTAGGTTTGCGGCTTCTATTTATGTCAATAGTAGTTACTAATTCTTGAAAACGTATCAATTCCAGTTCGTGCTTGACTATCCGAACGAATACATCACGTCGGTGGAGGGGACATACAACAAAACCCGACTTCTTGGCACTGACGTCATTACATCTCTTACCTTCAAAACGTCCGACGGGAGAATCTCCCAGACCTTTGGAGTGGTTTCTGGTACGAAATTCGCACTCGAGGACAAAGGTCGCAAACTTGTCGGATTCCACGGGAGGGCGGAGGAAGCGATCGATGCGATCGGAGCTTATTTTTCACCGATTTTCTCTACTTCGTATCCTGTTTATAGGTTGGGAATCCGAGGCGGTAGCGGAGGAAATTCTTGGGACGATGGAGTTTACGGGGGCGTGAGAAAAGTTTGCGTCGGAAGAGATTTATCTCGCGTGACTTATGTCAAGTTCGAGTACGGCAAGGGCGGGGTATTTGAGGAACGTGAACATGGGAAGATAGCTCAAGAACCAAAAGAGGTCCTTTTTATATTTGATATATCGAAAAAAATAATAATATATACTTAGTTACATATCCTAAAACTATATATTATTTGATTCGATATTGTCGCAGTTTGCGCTTGATTACCCGGACGAATACATCACAGCCGTGGAGGGAACCTACAAGCCGATTCTTCTCCTCGGCCCTGATTTCGTTACGTCGCTTACCTTCAAAACGTCCAAGGGGAGGACCTCTCCGACGTACGGAACTGCGTTGGGCACGAAGTTCGTACTCGAGGACCAAGGTCGCAAGCTCGTTGGGTTCCACGGACGGGAAGGCGATGCTATCGATGCTCTCGGAGCTTATTTCCTGCCAATTTCCTCGCCCTTGTCGTCTGTTTATCAATTGGAAGCGCAAGGCGGGAACGGAGGAATTCCTTGGGATGACGATGTTTATGGCGGTGTGAGAAAAGTGTACGTTGGACGAGATAATTCCTGTATAACGTACGTCAAGTTCGAGTATGATAGGGATGGTAAACTCGAAGCTCGTGACCATGGGAAGAAACAGGAACATCTACATGAGGTCCATTCTCAATCTATACTATATATATCAAACTTCTATATATATACATTGCATTTTGTGTGGCTATATTCATTTCATTTTTTTTTATTTCTGAAAAAAAAAATGTTGCAGTTTGTGATTGATTATCCGAATGAATACATCACATCGGTGGAAGGAACATACAACAAGGTTAGTCTCTTCGGCAGCGAAGTCGTCACGTCGCTTACCTTCAAGACATCCGCCGGAAGAGCCTCTCTGACGTTCGGAAACGCAAGCGGCGGTAGTAACTTTCTGCTCGAGGTGGAAGGTCTCGGACTCGTCGGATTCCATGGGCGGGCAAGCGACGCTCTCACTGCCCTTGGAGCGTATTTCGCTCCCTTGGTTCCTGCCAAGAAACTTCAGGCGCAGGGCGGAGATGGAGGATCATCATGGGACGATGGCGTATATGACGGTGTGAGGAAGATATATGTCGGGCAAGGAGATTTCGGCGTGGCCTTTGTCAAGTTTCGATACGATAAGGGCTCGAATGAGGTAGCCGGAGACGATCACGGGAAAAAGTCACTTCTTGGAACAGAGGAGGTCAGTTTCCTTCAACTATACTATCCGCTCAATAAAATGTGTTCTTGATCCGATCGATCCACCGGCTTTTTTGCAGTTCGAGCTCGATTATCCGGACGAATACATCACATCGGTGGAGGGATGCTACGATAAGATATTCGGAACTGAAGCCGAAGTTATTACAATGCTTAGGTTCAAGACAAACAAACGGACATCTCAGCCGTTCGGACTAGAAGCAGGAACGAGGTTCGTGCTCGAGGAGAAAGACAGCAAAATCGTCGGATTCCATGGCAAAGCGAGCGATGTCGTTCATCAGGTCGGAGTTCATGTCATGCCGATCGCCAACTGATCTAAAGACAGAAGCTGTGTCCAAGTCGACTAAGTTTGTGTTTGAATAAGGTTGTGTGTTTCCTGCTTTTGATTTATGCTCTTTACGTTTACATAATAATTAATCAAATTTATGTGAAATTACGTTATCTACAAAGTGAATGGAAAGTAAAACCTAGAAAAAATAAACCCATAAAATAATGAAAGGATAACATGAAAAAAATAGAGTAATGGACTAATATTAAAGTCAGATGAAAATTTTTAAGATATTAATATATGATTTGAATTATGTTCAAAAGGCCGTATAACATCCTATCAAGATTATCATTGATCGTGAACCGACTTTTTATATTTATGGGAGAATCTATATAAAACTACTTAACCGGGCTTTTATCAAAAATACCCCTATTATGCTACAAAGACTTCAAGGCATACCCCTGCAAAAATAAAAAAAAAAAGTTAGTTCAAAACATACCCTTATAATTATGTTATTCCCATAATACCCATTGACGTGGGTCCCAATGACAGAAACAGAAGAGAGAGAAAACAGTTTTCGGTTCCCTATGAAAAAATTTAAATATTTTAAAATTTTTAAAACTCCCTCCGCCACAAAAAGTTAAATTTTTCGCGTGAATTTTAAAATTTTTCGGTGTGACCAGTGTGACCAGTGTGCCCAAGTGACCAGTGTGACTAGTGTGACCAGTGTGACCAGTGTGACCAAAACTAAATTTTGAACGGCGTGACCAGTGTGACCAAAACTAAATTTTGAACGGTGTGACCAGTATGATCAAAATTAAATTTTGAACGGTGTGACCAATGTGACTAGTGTAACTAGTGTGACCAATATGACTAATATGACTAGTGTGACCAAAACTAAATTTTGAACGGTGTGACCAGTGTGACCAGTGTGACCAATGTGACTAGTGTGACCAGTGTGATCAAAATTAAATTTTAGACGGTGTAACCAATGTAACGTACCTTTGTCAATCTGTTCCATTATTGCTCCAAACATTTATTTGGCATTAAATATACGCTTCTTGCATTTCTTCGACGGATTTGCTATGCATCTATCTCATTTTCATGAAAAAAAATACACGATTCACTCTAAAAATCATAAAACTCAAACCCAAAACACAAAGTTTATGCATCGAACCAATCTCTTGTATTAATGAACTTACCTTCAGTTTTTGTCATTTGTTCTGTCTTAGACCGACCCAAGAAGAAGATATGAGGTCGTCGGTGAGGATATGCTCAACGAAATAACCATTTTTCGTTTGTTTTTCTATGTATAAAAATGAAATGAGAAGAGAGAAAATGAAAGAGTTGAGAGAAATATAAGAGTAGAGAGAGAAAGTTAAGAAAGAAATGAAGAGTTATCAAAGAATGAAAACGAGAGAGATGAATTCAAAATGAAGAGAGGAATATCACGTTACTTTTGTGAGAGGGTTAATTATGTCTTTTGTTCCTTTTATTTTTTTTTCCAAAATTTTAGGGTTTTGGAGGGTAGTCCGTGAAGTCTATGTAGCAAAGTAAGGGTATTTGTGCTATATTGCCTACTTAACCTGTAAAAATAAAAAACTACACGGATGTATGAATTCTAAAGCTCTTAAATAAATAAAGATAAAAAAAATTGCCGGCATCTGACGTGGCTCTTGGCACCTCCACCAATGGTGCCATGTCAGCTAAGTCACTGCCACCTATTTTTGACACTTCAATAAATTCAGGAATCGGTTTGGTCAGATTTCGGTTTTTAAAATCCGGGGACGGTATGAAATTTATATATAACACGGTTTATAGGGATAAAAAACGCATACCGCATATATTAAAATCATTAGCTCTGCCGCGGTTAAAACTTTGACATCGTCCCCTTCCTCCGTTAGAAACAAAATTCCTCCATTTCCGTCGTGGAAGCTGTACCCCATCGCGAGATTCCTCCATTGACGACCAAGCTTTTTCCCGCCAAAGGAGTGATTTCGAGTTCGAAGGTAAGTTTCGGTTTCAAATGCGAGGGGTTATAGGGGATTAGGGCTCATGAATTTAGGGTTCTAGGGTTGTAAAAAAAATCATAATTTTTAGGGTTTGTGCTCGCGAGTCGCGATGCTTGTTTCGGATTGTGCCCGAGAAGTTTGTGCTGGTCTTATTTGAAATCGACGAGTTTTCGTTTCGACTTGTTTCGGTTTCCTGAAGTGTTGAATTTTTAAAATTGTTAAGAGCTCTAATTTCGGTTTATTTGAGTGATAGAATTTGTTATTATCGAGTATGTGTTGTTGTTAATGTTTAGAAATTTTGGAGTTCATAAATATGTGACATATTTTTACAATTTTATGGTTTTATACAGGATTCTCCTCTTATTATTTCAATAACTAGACTTTACTTAGAGAAATTTTTTGTAGTACTTTTTATAACAAACAAAACAAAATTTCCAGTGTCAATGGTGTCCAAGTTATCTGCGAGGCCGAGAGAGTGGAGCAAATGGCTCCATAAGGCAACGATGTCTACTTCTGAAAAGCTCGGAGAACAAGGTGGTCCAGGAGGAACTACTTGGGATGATGGTTCATTTGGTGGTGTAAGAAAAGTGTATGTCGGAGAAGGTGATAACGGTGTAACGTATGTGAAGTTTGAGTACGATAAAGGTGGAAAACTTGAAGTACGTGAGCATGGGGAGAAGAAGACAGAACGATTAAAAGAGGTCACTTCTACCCTTATGCTCTACAACTACAAGCTACACCATTCTACCATTTTTCCTCAACTTGCAATATTTTGATTGCTTATTTTTTAATGAATTCTTTCAGTTTGTTCTTGACTATCCGAACGAATATATCACGATGATACACGGAACCTGTGGCAAAGTCCCTCAACATGGATTTCCGATCGTTACATCACTTACCCTTTATAACATCAAAGCAAAGAACCTCTTCACCAGCTGGATCTGCGATTGGCTCCCGTTTTGTACTCGGGAAGGAGGGTGGAAAACTTGTTGGCTTTCATGGACGTTCTGCTGCTGCTTTAGATGCACTTGGAGCGTACTTTGCTCCATTCTTCCCTACAAAGAAACTGCAAGCTCAAGACAAAGTGCCCGAACAAGGTGGTCCTGGTGGATTTGTATGGGATGATGGTTCATTTGATGGCGTAAGAAAAGTGTATGTTGGAGAAGGTGATAACGGTGTAACATATGTTAAGTTTGAGTATGATAAAGGTGGAAAGCTTGAAGTACGTGAGCATGGGGGAGAAGAAAACAGAACGATTAAAAGAGGTCACTTCTACCCTTATGCTCTACAAGCTACATCATTCTACCATTTTTCCTCAACTTGCAATATTTTGATTGCTTATGAGGCCCTATCTTTATTTATTTTTTATGATTTCTTTCAGTTTGTTCTTGACTATCCGGACGAATATATCACAATGATACACGGAACCTGTGGTAAAGTCCCTCAACATGGACTTCCGATCGTTACATCACTTACCTTCATAACATCAAAGCAAAGAACCTCTTCACCAGCTGGATCTGTGATTGGCTCCCGTTTTTCACTCGGGAAGGAGGGTGGAAAACTCATTGGCTTTCATGGACGTTCTGCCGCTGCTTTAGATGCTCTTGGAGCGTATTTGCTCCATTCTTCCCTTCAAAGAAACCGCAAGTTCAAGACAAAGTGCCAGAACAAGGTGGTCCTGGTGGATTTGTGTGGGATGATGGTTCATTTGATGGTGTAAGAAAAGTGTATATTGGAAAAGGTGATGGTGGTATAACATATGCGAAGTTTGAGTATGACGAGGGTGGAAAGCTTGAAGTACGTGAGCATGTGGAGAACAAATCGCAACAATTGAAAGAGGTATTCTGTTTTTAGGCTTCTATAGCTACAACCCTTGCACTATTTTTGTTGATTGCTTTTATCATTTCTTTCAGTTTGAGCTTGACTATCCAGACGAATATATCACCATGGTAGAGGGAACCTTCCGCAAAGTTCCTCAACATGGACTCCCAATCATTACTTCACTTATCTTCAAGACATCGAAGCAAAGAACCTCTCCACCAGCTGGGAATGTGGCTGGCACACGTTTTGTCCTCGAGAAGGACAGTGAAAAGATCGTTGGCTTTCATGGACGTTCTGCTGCTGCTCTAGATGCTCTTGGAGTGTATTTTGCACCACTCTCCCCTGCACAGCAACCACAAGATCAAGAGAAAGTGGAAGCACAAGGAGGAAAGGGAGGCAAAGAATGGGATGATGGAGGAGACCATGATGGTGTAACAAAGATATTTGTCGGAATTGGTCGTGGTGGCCTTCAATACATCAAGTTTGATTATGTACAACTAAACGAAGGTCCAATACATGGAACGAAGGAAAGGACATTCACACAGCCGGTACGAAAGAGAATACTACTACTATGTTCTTTCACTTCATTGTATTTCCTCCAACATCCATTCTTTTCCATTATGTTGTAGTTTGAACTATTGATATTGTAATTTCAGTTTCATGAAGTTTCACTGTTTATGCAGTTTGAAATTACCCATCCCGATGAGTATATCGTGTCCGTGGAGGGTTACTACGATGATTCTGGCATCATTCAGGGTCTTCGATTCAAAACCAATAAGAGGACTTCTGATATCATTGGATATGGAGATGATGGTACTAAATTTATACTTGAAGTCAAGGATAAGAAGATTGTCGGGTTTCATGGGTACGCTGATAAGAATCTTAATTCTCTTGGAGCTTATTTTGTACCAATCTCCTCCTCCTCCTCACCATTGTCGCCTCCAAATAAAGTTGGAGCCCAAGGTGGTAAAGGAGGGAACACATTTGATGATGGTGCTTTCGACAGCGTAAGAAAAGTGTATGTTGGTCAAGGTGATATTGGTGTGTCGTATGTGAAGTTCCACTATGACAACAGCGGAAACTCAGAAACACGTGATCACGGGAAGAAGACGCTACTTGGGACTGAGGATGTATAGTTTCTGCTTCTGCGTTCAATGTTAAATTGTATGGCTTTCGTTAATATTAATACGTAGAGTTGTTCACATATTCTCGATTTTTTGCAGTTTGTGCTTGAATATCCAGATGAATATATTACATCAGTGGAGGGAACCTACGACAAAATCTATGGCAGTGACAGCGAAGTCATTACCTCCCTTACCTTCAAAACATCCAAAGGGAGAACCTCTCAACCATTTGGAATTGTAGCTGGAATTTCTTTCACACTTGATGGCAAAGGCGGAAAACTTCTCGGGTTCCATGGCCAGGTTGGCGAAGATCTTTATGCTCTTGGAGCATATTTCGCTCCGACCAGCACTCCATTGATTCCCCCCAAGAAACTTGAAGCGAAAGGTGGAGAGGCAGGGAATCTATGGGATGACGGTGTGAAAAAGTTACTTGTAGGTCAAGGCGATATCGGTATATCGTTTGTCAAGTTTGCATACGTGAATGGCACAGAAACAGTGGTTGGAGATGGCCGTGGGAAGAAATAGCTGCTCGGAACAGAGGATGTGATTTCCATTTCTCTATCTCACAACTTGAGTTTTATTTATTCATTACTACTCTCCATACACTGTCTGGATTCTTGATTTACTTGCGGTTTCTTGTTCTGACCCACAAATTTTCTCAGTTCGAAGTTGACCATCTGAACGAATAAGAAGACATCCCCACCATTTGGGAGGTGTTACATCACGTCGGTGGAGGGAACCTACGACAAAATCTACGGAAGCCCCAGCTGAAGTTGTTACCATGCTTAGGTTCAAGACGAACAAGAAAACATCCCCACCATTTGGGATCGAAGCCGGCGAGAAGTTCGTGTTCGAGGAGAAAGATCAGAGTCGTCGGGTTCCATGGAAAAGCCGGCAACATGATTCATCAAGTTGGAGTCCATATCGCTCCAATCTCCAACTGAGAACTCTCTTCATCAGCACCATAAAAGCGGTTCCTGCTCTTTCTTTTCTCCTTGTACTGTTCTGTTTGTGCTCTCTGTCTAAATGTGATATAACGTGTTGTTGATGTCCTCTTCATGTAATGTTCTCTATCTGAATAAAGGGGTTGCTTTGTTCAATATGTCCTAATCATCTGAATATTCGACTCACCACCATCGCTCTTATGTAAAGAAACCCTAAATCTTGCGGCTTTCATATCAGAAACCAAAAGGTATACGTATATATGTATATATAGAGAGATCCAACAAAGATGAAACATGCTTTTATTTAAGAGTGGATATAGAAACCGTTCATCATGAGAAGTGGGAAACACAACACATCTCAGGGAAACAACAAGCCAACAAACAGAAACCACCATCAGTTTATTCATAACTTAAAAGACAGGCCTTCATCCATCCGTAGCTGCATGCGTTCGGATCGCGAAAGGTATCAGTTGGTGATCGGAGCCACGTGGACTCCGACTTTGTGGAGCTGCTCGCCCGCCTGTCCATGGAACCCGACGATTTTGCTGCCGCTCTCCTCGAGCACGAACTTCGTACCGGACTCCATCCCAAACGGCTGCGACGTTCGCTTGTTCGTCTTGAACCTCAGCGCGGTAATTGTGGGAGCTTTGATTCCAAAGACTTTCTCGTAGTAGCCCTCTACCGCCATGATGTATTCGCTTGGATAGTCCAGCTCGAACTACAAAATTATTCAATTCAGAAATAATATTTCAAAGAGTGTCAGGAATGATGGTAGTGATCAAAGAACACCAACCGTTTCAGGCTCAAGAAGCGTTTTCTTGCCATGACCAGCTCCGACCACGAGGTTTGAGCCCTTGTCGTACTCAAACTTAACGTACACGACACTGGAATCGCCTTGCCCCACGTGCACTTTCCTAACGCCGTCATGAGCTCCGTCGTCCCATAAATCTCCAAAATCGCCGCCTTGAGCTTCGATTTTCTTGGCGGGGGCCAGAGAAGAAGCGGCCGTAGCGGAGAAATACGCCCCAATGGCGTTAAGAACTTCGCCCGCTCGTCCATGGAACCCTAGGAGTTTGCCACCTTTGCCGTCGAGCACAGCTTTTGTGCCGGACACTATACCGAATGGCTGAGAGGTTCTTCCCTTTGACGTTTTGAAGATTAGAGCCATGATGACGTCGCTCGGAGTGCCATATACTTTCTCGTAGTAAACCTCCACCGACGTGATGTACTCGTCATGTCCGAGCACAAACTGCAATAATGATGTCCGAATATCAAGATTACGAGAATGTAATCGATGAATATGAGGAGGGTTTAGAAATGGGCAACGACCTCTTCGGGCTCTAGTAGAGTCTTCTTGCCATGATCACGAGCCACGATTTCGCCACCTTTCTCGTACTCGAACTTGACATAGACAACAGAAGAATCGCCTTGTCCGACCAACACTTTTCTCACACCATCATGGGCGCCATCGTCCCATGATTCTCCTCCGTTACCACCTTTAGCTTCCAATTTCAACGGAGCAGACGAACCGGGCGAGGACGATGAAATGGGTACGAAATACGCTCCAAGCGAATTGAGTTCGTTGCCAGCAGATCCGTGAAACCCGGCAACCTTCTTGTCCTTAGCTTCGATTGAAAATGAAGTACCCTCGTTGTATCCGAAGATATCGGAAGTGTTCTTGTTGGTCTTAAACCGAAGTGATTGAATAACACCGCTGTCATCGTGCGTACCATCCACGGATACGAGATATTCATCGGGATGGTTAATCTCAAACTGCATGAACGGGCCAAACATTAGGGATTTGTTCGTAATCCGAATTAATTAATTAATTAATTAATTAAAAGGTTAATCACCGTTTGAACTCGGTTACGTTTGAGACCGTGGACGGATCCTTCTTTGATTTGTCCGTTCTGTACATAATCGAACTTGATGTGCTGAATGCCATTCCGACCAACTTCGACATGGATCTTCGTCACACCGTCGTGTTCGGATCCATCGTCCCACTGGTTTCCTCCTTTGCCTCCTTGTGCTTCCACCTTTTGTGCCATTTTCGATGTTTCTAATTATCTAAAACATACAATAAACGTGATTAATTACAAATTATTTCGGAATTTTGTTATGTAACTCAAGATTTAAATCATTACTATCGTTTCGTACCAATATAATAATAATAACTGTTAGGTGAAAAACTAGGGTAAATTAACTTAAAGGGAATTGGTGAAAACATATCCCCTCCTCCTTTTTTATTCTATGGGACACACTTTCTCATTATTTTATTCCTAATAATATTATATTATTCAACACTTCGGAACTCAGAAATATTAACATTGAAAATAAATTATAAAAATACCAGAAAAAAAAAAGAAACATCTAGAAAATGCACAGGCGACTTAAATTCTTACCAAATAGATAATCAAAAGTGGCATTTAAGACAGATGAGATTTCATTTTTCATAATGTTTTCAGAAATCTAATGTCGAAAAAACGATGAACGAGAGAGAGAGGGAACCTGAGTGCTGTGAGTCTGTGACCAAGAGAGAGAAGGCGATGAGAGATGGGCAACTATGAGTCTGGTATTAATAGAACTCATTTATTTAAATAATTTTTCATTTATTTAAAAGTTTATAAGACGAAAATATAATAATAATAATGGCCATGATAAAATAAATATTTTTATTTTAGTACCAAACTCGAAAAGCAGTTCCACCACGTGTACAACGAGTGTAACTAACGACTTCATGGATTATTAACCCAAGTTTTCTTAAAAGTTGCATGAAAAATGGTTAGAAAATTTGCTCGTAAAGAAGGAAAACGTTCACAAAGTCCACATTTTTCTTAAAAATTTAAATCTATATATTTCTATAATATATTGTTTAAAATGATGCTAGTATTTTGTTCAAAATGATTTCATTCTTTCATCTATTCTATTTATTTAAAGTTTTAATTACTCGTCTCTCTCTCTCTCTATATATATATATATATTGTCAACAGTTTTTATTTGTATTTATATTCATTGGACGGATAATTAAAAAATAATCACATATTGCAAAAAAAAAATAAAAATAAATGATCATGTACAGATCAAATATTTATAAATCCGATTTCCCAATATTTACATTCACGCATAGTTTTACGGATATAACGTTATAATAATTATCATCTCCTATTGGTGGAAAAATTATTATAAATTTTCTAAGATAATTTTCCGTATTTAACGTATTGTTCTAAACCACGAAAAAATAACGTGTAAGATAATTTGATGTATTTTCGCACATTTTACAAAGGTCCGAAAAAGCATAACCTCTGTGATAACAGTGGGCCCACTAAATGTTTGAAGTTTGGGTGAAAAATTAAACTAAACCAAAGAAAATAAACTTTATTTGGAGATGGTGACATTTACTTTTATTTTTGTCCTCAATTATTTATTTACTTTTTCTGAGATGGTTATTATTATTATTGAGTATTTATGTATTGTTTTAAATTCACAATAAATAATTATTAATACTGTTAGCTTCTTTTTATTATTTTAAATTCAAAGACTAACGATGCCAACAAAAAAAAACTTATATTCCAAAGTGTGCCAAAATGTGAATTATATATATATAATTATGTATACCTTTAAGTAGATACAAATGAGTATATGTGAATGATATATTTTCGAATATTTTTTTGTTATCCCTTTAGATAGAAAAAGAATCTAAGAAATCGGATAATTTATCCTCATAAATTCACATCTTTAGTATTTTCTTTGATTGACGGATCCTACTAACAAATTCATTTTTGAGGATAGAATATTATATAAAAAAACATTTATCTTTTATTCTAAAATTCTGTAAAATTTCTAACAAAAATAATTAATATGAACTTCCAATTTTTTAAAAAATATATTCTAATATTTAGTTGTGAACATGTGACTGCCATTTCGCTCCCAATTCCTTTTTTATCGCTTAAAAAGGACAAAGTGCTAATAATAGAAAAATATTCGAATATTTGGTTAATAATAGAAAAACTAAACCGGTTTGAATCTATTAACACGTAATTGTAATCGAACCAAATCTGATTGAATAGTTGTTATATTTCTAAAATCGGTGAATAATGAAACTGAATTCGAACTCAAACGAATAAAAAATAATCGAGAAAACAAAGATTTTTTCAAAAACGAATATTTTTATTAATAAATATTGAAACAAATTGAATCGAAAATGATATATAATGGAATTCAATATAAAAGCGGAATAGTTATAATTTTTTAAAATCGAAATAGCAGAAAACATAAATCGAAATCATCAACCTTATTAAAGCCTTAAAATTATTACAAATCATAATTTAAAAAATCATGGGCTTTATCTTTTTTCGAAATTGCGGAGAAAAAAGAAAATGTCGAATGGGCCAGGCCCATCATAACAAAATTTCACCGAGCGATGAGATGCATGTTGCTCGATCGAATTATAATAAACAAAGCCTGGTTTCTTCTCTTCTCCATCAGCCTCCGCCTCTCTCCGTCGTCCACTCCAAAATCAATCCTTCGCCCTCCGATCTAGGGTTTCGCAGTCGCCGCTATGTATCGCACGGCAGCTTCACGAGCTAGATCCCTCAAGGTTAGTGTCTCCTCGTGTGCGGGCTTGTGTTCCTGTTCTTGTTTCTCGAAGTTTCTGATTCAGTGGTGTCTGTGAGGCGAATCAGAGTGTTCATCCAATATTTTTCTAGATCTAAATCCATTTTGTTTTCTGATTTCTGATTGTCGAGCTTTTTCTTGCCTTTTGGGTTTCGAAATGATTTCTGTGTTAAAAGGTTGCGTTTTTTTTTCTGTAATCTTTGCGTGCGAATCCATGGGTTTAGCTTTTTGGCATCGTGTTTCCGTTTCCCCGGTTTCTGGTGTTTTGATCGGGGGATGAGAATGGTTCATTTGCCATGCCGTTTAAGGTAAATGGGTATACTTAATCGATTGCGTTTTATTTCAAGCTTGCTATTTCCCTTTGTCTCAGTCGGGGATCATGAATTCAATTATATTTCGTCGAGGCAGATAGGCTTATTTCTGTTGTTTTCTCCACAGTTTACCTTTGATTGATACAAAAGCCTTATGTTTTATGATGGGTCGGATTCATGTTTTATAGGGCTGTCTTACTCGTAATGTGCGGGCAGCACGCTATGCGAGTTCGAGTGCTGTTTCTACAAGTTCTTCGTCGGGTGGCTTGTTCAGCTGGTTGACCGGCGAAACATCTAGCTCGCTACCTCCGATGGACATGCCGCTGAAGGGTGTCTCCATTCCACCACCGCTCGCTGACCATGTCGAGCCAAGCAAAGTTAAAGTCACTACTCTTCCGAATGGCCTTAAAATAGCCTCAGAAACATCGCCCGTGAGTTTCTAATATCTCGGTTTGTCTTCTGAAATGTCAAAGTGCCAAGTGATTGATCAAGTTATGTTGTGTTTTCTATCAGAACCCGGCAGCCTCCATTGGTTTGTATGTTGATTGTGGTTCGATTTACGAGACAACTTATTCCCATGGAGCAACACACTTGCTCGAAAGGATGGCTTTCAAGAGCACATTGAACAGGAGCCATCTGCGTCTCGTGAGGGAAGTAGAGGCTATCGGAGGAAACACAACAGCATCTGCATCTCGGGAGCAAATGGGGTATACTATCGATGCTTTGAAAACCTATGTGCCCGAAATGGTGGAAGTGCTTATTGACAGTGTGAGAAACCCTGCCTTCTTGGACTGGGAAGTTAATGAAGAGGTATATCTCTTTTCTTGTATGCCATTTTTGTAATTCAGAGGTTAACTTCATCTGCACTATGTTGCAACTTTCTGGCTTATCCTTCGATGCACTTTCCGTAGCTGCAAAAGGTGAAATTGGAGATTGGGGAACTTTCCAAAAACCCTATGGGCTTCATCATGGAGGCTGTCCACTCTGCTGGTTATGCCGGTGCATTGGCAAATCCATTGTATGCACCTGAGTCTGCATTAAACCGATTGAATGGGGACGTCTTGGAAGACTTTGTTGCTGTAAGACCGCATATGAAATTATGCTGTCCTCTTAATTCTCTATGATTAGGGTAATTAGCTTTGGTTAGTTTATCATTCATCCCTTTCTCGTTTCGTCTGAGGATTTCAGGAGAATTTCACTGCTGGACGAATGGTACTGGCAGCAAGTGGAGTTGATCATGAGGAACTTTTACGAGTTGCTGAGCCGCTGCTTTCTGACATTCCTAAAGTAGCCCGCACAGAGGAACCAAAATCTCAATATGTTGGTGGAGATTTTCGTCAACATACTGGAGGAGAGGTATTCATGATTAATGGTTCCAGTCATTAGATGTCTGCTCGAGTAAAAATGGTATTTTTTTAATGACAAATACAATTTGGATTTTTGACTGTCATTCTCAGGCCACACACTTTGCCCTTGCTTTCGAAGTGCCCGGCTGGCACAACGAGAAGGAAGCTGTGATTGCGACTGTTCTTCAGGTGCCTAACTAAAAAATTGCCCTTTTACATCTTTATTTTTTTCAAATTTTCTCACATTTCAATTTCGTAAATCTAATTCCTATTAGATGCTGATGGGAGGAGGAGGCTCGTTCTCTGCCGGAGGGCCTGGAAAAGGAATGCACTCGTGGCTGTGTAAGTTCTTTCTATGTCTCCATAGCTTTTCCTTTCCATATAATTTTACCCTGCATCCATCCATTTAACTCATCGGTAATTTCCGAAATCACGATGTTTCCTCTTTCTTTGTACAGATCTCCGAGTCTTGAATGAATATCAGCAGGTTCAATCATGCACTGCATTCTCTAGCATCTTTAACAACACTGGTTTGTTTGGCATCTATGGTTGCTCGGTGAGTTCTTCTATGGCCAATCTATTCATTACCATTACTCTGCCCATTGTGACAAAGTAGCTAATAGCTATTCGTGGATTGCCTTGGTCATAGACCAAATCAAATAATCATTTTTGTGGTCATAGACCAAATCAAATAATTTCCTGGTTTTATAGGCTGTGTTTCACTTGATAGTTTTGATTGGCTGTAATTATCTCACCATAACATTGGGGCATGCCCTCCTCATTCTTGATTGCAGAGTCCTGAGTTTGCTGCAAAAGCAGTTGAAGTAGCGGCTAAAGAACTGAAAGATGTTGCAGGAGGAAAAGGTTTTCATTTTCTTTTGAAATTTAGCTCTCTTAATCTAAGCTGGCTGACCCTTTTATTTTTTTATCTAAAACATATCTTAACTGTTTATGTCTGCTAGTTAACCAGAAGCATCTCGACCGTGCCAAGGCAGCCACGAAATCTGCCATTCTCATGAATCTGGAATCTCGGGTACCTATAACTCTCAAGATTAACCTTTCTGTCCGAAAATTCGCTTTTACCTGGTCATTCACTTGGTAATGCGAACCATTATGATGTGGTTATAATGATCAAATTTTCTCTGGGCTGACAGATGATTGTAGCTGAAGACATAGGAAGACAGATACTGACATACGGGGAGAGGTCCATACAAATTTCTTCAAAACCGATTCGTTAAATTAGTCGTCCGAGAAATATGAACCGAGCATGGGAGTAGATTCTGTAACATAGTTTTTTTCGTTAATATTGCAGGAAACCCGTCGACCAATTCTTGAAGACGGTGGACCAACTCACCCTTAAGGACATTGCCGACTTCACCAGCAAGATTATCGCAAAGCCTTTGACAATGGCGTCTTTCGGAGATGGTAAGAACTGTTGGTTTGGTCATATGATTTCTGTATCGATCGAAAAGAGATTCAATATTTTCGCCATTTATTTTCCGATGGCAGTGATGGGTGTCCCGACCTACGATACCGTAAGCAGCAAATTCTCTTGAAGAAGAACAACGAGAAATTCTTTTGTGTATCATCAACTGGAGTTTGGGACTCTGCAGAATAAAAAAGAAAAGCCCCTTTGAAGAGCCGACCGTTTTTGTTTCTTTTTGATTCACCACAACAGTTTCTTCAGCCAGTTTCGGAGTATTTCTTCTCTCCGATAAGCGATCGGTACGTGAATAAAGATCGAAACGGTTTTCGATTCTTACGGGCATTGCTTGTCTGATTGTTTACAGGGGAATGCAACTGTTTCTTTTTCTTGAGCTTGAAAGTTTTCTTGTTTATTTGATCATATGACAATGCAACTGCCAACGTCCCAACTCGTTAACAAATCTCGCAGGACGTTTCACGTTTCGGGTTACGTTTATATTTCGTTTCGGGTTTGGTCCGCGTCTCTCGAGTTGGCGATGTAAAAATCGGATTGATTTCGTTTCGGGTTCATCAAATCTGGTTTAGAAATGAATGACAAGTGTTATCTAATTTCGGTTCGGTTTGGTTTAGCTTTGTTTCGATGGCCTTTTCCGACATTGTCAGACTGCCTCAACCTCTCTCCCACCCTCAAATAAAGGGGTGGGAGAATCGGTTCGGTTTTGGTAGTAATTGTTCCTTCCTAGAAAATTATGTACCAATTGATTTTTATATTACATTGACAGTTATTAAGAAAAATGTATATTCTATGAATAAATTTTTCTTTTTTCAAATATTCTGTTCGGATTCGGAATGTTTGTTTTTTAAAAAACACTACAGTTCGTGATCTTTGACGGTTTGATTCTGTTTGGTAAGGAGAAAACAAAACTTGAAACGACCATCTCTAATCAAATTCCTACATTACCCCTCGATTTCGGATATTTTTCGATTTTGCCCTGATTTTTAACCAACGTTGACCCCTTCCTTTATATTCGTACCATTCTTTTGTGGGTTTTTTTCCTCTATCTCTCTCTCTGGCATTCGAGTGTGGTGATAATTTGGTTAAGCTTGTGATGAAGATTGACTATACGTCTATCACATTCATTATCATCATCATCATCATCATCATCATCACCATCAAAGCTTCGGTAATACAGACACTGATTCAAGAGTGAACATCGTTCTTGCACTTCCTTTGTATCTAACTGATTTTACTACACACACCATGTGAAATGTTCTCTATGATTTTGCAAAGTCGCCTATATAGATATATATATATATATATATATATATATAACTTGAGAGGAAAAGAAAATATTCAAGATTCGCATTAAGGATTCAGCAATGGTTGAAAGCCATACATAGAATCCTGGATCGACCAAACTTGACAACTATACTCGTTGGGCACAACATGAATGAATGAAAAGTCGGCCGAGTAACAATTAACAAATATCGAATCAATAATCTAATCTACACGATCTCTATAAAACGCTCCAAAAACATTTCACGCGAACAAAATGGTGATGGTGCCCTTTTTTCAAGATGAACAATACCATAACAAATCATACCCACACATGTACGTGCTCATCCTAGGGATCCTTTTTCTATATTTAACCTTCGATACATAAAATGTCGGTAAATTTGAATAGAAGATACAAGGGCTCAAAATGGGTCGCTGAATTCACCACATCACATATACTTCAAATATCTACATACATACATACATACATATATATATATATATCCATCATCGTATATAAACTCTACGAAATGAGAATACAATCATATTATTATAGATGATGATGATGATACAAATTAAGTTTATGTCAGGCGTATAAAAAGATCCATCTGTGTACGAAAACACATTAACCTTACGTCTCTTTTCATTTGCCTGGCTTCACCCTGCGTGCCCCCTCACACACACACTCTGCTACGACGCTTTCACCTTGATTTTCCAATGGATTTATTCCGAACGACGACGTCGTTTTCTTCTCTCCATCTCCTCTCCTTTGCCTTCCTTTTGTTGCTGTGAAGAAGAAGAGCCAAAGTATAAGTAGGGTTTTCGGGGGGTGAGAGAAATATTAGAGGAAAACAAAGATATATATATATATATATATATATATACACACATATATTAGGTCCTTTTTTTTAGGAATTTACTCACATTTCCATATAATTACAAGAATACATATACTAGGTCCTTTTTTGTAGGAATTCACTCATATTTCCATATAGTTACAAGAATGCCCTTATATATATAGATATTAGGTCTTTAAATTAGGAACTCGATCATATTATTTTTGACCCAAAAAAAAAAACTCGCTCATATATCTCCATATAATTACGAGAATGCCCTTCTCAAATTTCATCCCGAGTTTGTTTTCCGTGACTCGGAACCAAACTTTTAGGTGGAATAACCAAGTGGTTGGATGCAGAATGCCGTTTACCTTCTGTAATAATCTTATTCACTTGAGAAAAATCCGAGATCAAACAGAGAAATATATATATATATATATATATATATATATATATATATATATAGCGATATCTAAACTCCGCAAATGTAAACTCTCGATGGCTTTCAATGATTCCGGGTTTGAATGTCTGCCGTTCGCAACATATAAATTGCTTAATTTCAATATATTTAAAACTGAAAACCCACTAATCAAAATGCATCATGATGCCACGAATGTTCAAAAGAAAGCTTCTGGAAGCGCACTCGATTGCGTAGAGACCACATGCACTTTTTGAATACGGGTTGTAAGTCATGCGCCTCAATCATATTATATGCATACACATTACACAAACACAATATGAACCACTGATTGTCGGTTCAATGGAATGTGAATATTTGTGTAACCGAATCGATATTAATTTATTACGTTAGGTTTCTATAAAGATATAAAAAAATATATATATTCATATGTGTAGACAAATGATCATATGATAACTTCGAGATATATATATATTCATAAATTGGAAAAATCTTATATATATAATCTCGAACGGATCTCGGACAATGAGAAACTGTAACAAAATAATTCAAAGAATCATCATATGGTTGGGGGGGAAGTGGGGCTTGAATAATGGAAAAGGATTCAACTTCAATTTCATTTCACTGTTGGACCATATAGTTACATTCATTCATTGGACGGACCCAATAGCTCTTGCGGCCAACAGTTTTAGGAGCATTAATAAACTTGAACCTTTCATATATTGGAGAATCTCTCTCTTTCGTCAAAACATATAATCAATACAATCCATATATATATATATATATATGTATTATTTTATATAATAATAATGAATCGTATCGACAAATAAGTCATGATATTGCAAGTAGACGAATCTTTCTGCTGCCTTAAAATATCATATTCAAGTTTTTTCTACAAAGTGTTTTCTATGTTTCAAGATTATGTCGGAGAAATTTTCCCATCGTGTCACGGTGCTTAGTTAGTGGCTGCACTTCGATGGAAATAAAAAAACATAAAATAGAAAATTTAATATATTTCACCCTTATGTATTATTCTCACAGTATAATTTAATATCCCCCAAAAATTAGTTTCATGCATTTTTCTATAGAAAATTTTTTATTTTTTTTACGTGTTTAATCATGCAACCGTACATTAACGTTTACTAACTTTTGATATTTCAGAATTAGAGAGAGATATTGAAAAAAGTTTTTCTTATATTGTTCATTCATCACAAGTTCCTTAAATACAAATAGAAAAATATAAAGAGAAACCCTAACAAATCCTAACCAAATTAAACCAAAATAGATTAAACCAAACCAGCATTAAACCAAACCAACATTTAACTACATATATATTCTAATAATAACCGGTCGGTCGAGTTACCAACACGATAAATTAGTACACCGATGCCGACACATAATTGAACAACATGGCGACAAATATATCATGGAGTCGGAAGAAAGAGAACGAAAACAAACGTCAAAGTTGAAAATTAATTGTTTTGATTGGTCGGTTTACGGAAGAGAATTTATACGAAAAAAGTTTGGGACATTTAAATGCGCGATTAAGAATAATGTTGGACTATGATAAATGAACAGGAATATTTCCCAAGGCATCGTCTCAAAACGGTGGTAAAATTTTGTATATCATGACTCTATACAATAATCATTTTCTTCAAATCTTATTATATGTCAGAGATTGTGCATATAATATAATGTAGTGCTATCTAAGGTTGGGTGATTCAACCGATAAAGAAATGAACAAAACTTATTTCCAATTCGGATTCGAGTCCTTATTCACATGCGTTTTTACAGTTCTCTAAAAAATATAATTGGACCAAAGATATGAGAAACATTATAAAAAAAAATATAACATAGTATTTAACAAAAAAAAATTCATAGTAGATGAAAAATGTATATAGAAATTTTGATTAGTGATAGTCAAAACCAAATCAAATATAACTCAATAACGTGTTACCATAATGTCTGAATAAAATCTAATACGATATTATTATTTTTAAAACCATATTAATCAACTCTGAATCCAATATCAACAATAGAACCTTCATAATGGGATCGAAAATCGATTAAAAAAACCAAATAGATATTATTTTTACGAAATCGAAAAAGGAAATAACCTAATTAAAATATAACTAAAATCCTGTATATGTACCTTCCAATATGTAGATAAAAGAAAATTTAATTGTAAGGATTAATGGATAATGGTTTTGGGTTTGAACTTCGAGACCCAAACGTTAGGACAATCAAGGCCCATGCTCAATGTCAGCTTTAAACGGCACACAGTCTAGCCGTGAAATCGTGAAACTGCAAACGGTGTTTTTATTTCTTTTCTTCGTCGTGATTCCATTCCATGTGTGCGCGTTTTATTTTATTTTATTTTTTTTGGTTCGCAAAAGGTAAATTTTAAAAAGTATTTAGCGACTGCTAGGCCCGAACATGATTCCATGTATTTTATATCTTATGGGCGGTTGATTTCATACTTTTGGTTTAGAGTAAAGTTTTAGCCTCGTCCACCGGTGATTGCCGGTCTTTAAATTCGAATTTATTTATTGAGTTCTCAAACTACGGTTCTTCTGAAATTATTTTCCTCAAACACCCGAAAATAATTAAGGTTAGATGTTTAAATATAATCAAATTTTCGAGAGACATGGTTATTAATAATTATGCATGTTAGATTTTGCCAAAACTCCCAATTTTAAAGCACCACATGCATCTCATCTTCGCTTGAAGGGTATCTACAGAAAACCCATTATTTGGTATATCCACGCAATATCTAAACCTTAGGTTTCCCAAAAATAAAATTCCGGAATCAAGTTCTCCAAAAAAATTAGGGTTCAAGCCCTCTCTCTAGCGTCTGCATCCAATTTTTCGTTCAACTAGTCGATGATCCAGTGGTTGAGAGATAATAAAATTATTTTAAGGTTTTGGGTTCGATTTCACTAATGGAGAGAAGGGAACACAATTAATTGCGTGGCTAAATACTGACTTCGGATTCAGATGATTAAATAGGGCGGAGACTCAATAAGCTTTCTGATTATAAGAAAAAAAAAAGGTTTAAAAGCTCGACTGTTTGAATTCGAGATCGAATATTTCTATATCTCTATGTCTGAATCGTTTATAACAATATAATCCGAAAATATCGTGAATCAATGGGGAATAAATTATAGAGATAGGAAGAAGAGAATAGTCTAAGATTTCTGCTTTTGGAGAGTTAGGCAAAGTCCCAACGAAAATGACTGTTCAAAGTCTCCCCCTCGAAGCATTCATTCCCTCTCTTCCACTTTTGTGGGTTTCATTTCATGTCTCCGTCTCTTTCCCAAACCCCAAATCTGTAAAAGCCTAAGCCTTGTAACTATCTAATGCCACCACAAACTCTTGCTCTTGAATTATTTTGTCATGATAAAAAGATACGTTCTTTTATTTTTATTGTATCATATAGTTTCTCATATCAAATATACGTCATGAAAATTTTTAGATATATGTAGAGGCACTAAAAAAAAAAATCTTCTTTTATTTTTCTTTTACTCTTAATAGAGAAAATAGTGGAAGGTCGTTGTATTTCTCATTTTTAACATAAAATATTAGAATATTTATAGGTTTTAATATAAATAAATCATATAATATTATTTTATTTGATTAATATAAATATCTAAAATATAAATATCTAAATATTATGTAATATTATTATAATCTTCTCTAACAATATTATATAATATTCTTCGTCTCTCGTAGAGTCCTACATTGAAAAATATATTGCAACTTAATATTTAGAAACTTTTTTACTTATCAAAAGAATCGTATATATATTGTGAATTTTTTTAAAGTATATTATGTGCGCCTCAAACGAAAATTGAGAAATATCCACATATTCTAATTATTTACAATAATATTTTTAGAAAAAAGATAATACTTGAAATTGCAATATAGAAAGAGACTATTTAATCAGTACTTCTCAAACTTAAATTTTTAATCAACAAAAATACAAAATAATAACACAGCCAATTTATATATGGCATGATTAAGGGCACTAATCATTTCACAATTCAATGTTTGGAAACTCATGTTGGAATCCATAAAGGCAAGAAGTTAAGATTACAAAAGCATGGAAGCCAAAGCCTGGACTATGAAGTTTCGAGGAACATCAAAGATCAGATTCAGATCCAAACTCTCAACAGAGTAAAAGGACTTGGACAAGAAAAAAAAGACAATAATATGTAACAAACCACATGTACATGAAGAAAGCTGTAAGAACATGGCCAAGTAGTAGAGAGTTTTCAAGGCCAAATTTCAGACAAAGTGAATGGTAAGCAAAAACATCTCTTCTCATTCAAAAGATCTTCATTCAATGTTTCATCTTCTCTTGCTTACTGCTACCAACTGCAGAGAAAAAACCCATTTCTGGTTAGTGATTTCGGATTCGTATAAAGATCGGTTTAAATCCCGAGGTATCATCACACTTACAGGTTAATGCAGAAGAAACTTCAGAGCTTTTGATCACCCGCAGCCTCTTCACCGACGATACGAACATGCTGTAATCAAATTCGATATATGTTCAGACCCATAAAACAGTATCAGTTTGCAAGATTACATGTAAGCTCCAAGCAAGATTCCTTCAAGTTAGATTGGAGAATCAATGAAACAGAAGGAATCTGTTGCTATTGTGATTAGGAATCTAATTCTGCTTCCCATAGAGCACTATTTTCCACTGTTGGAATATATTCCCAACAATAATAAGAGAAAAGGAGAAAGGGTCTTACTGCCATGGAACATCCCCAACAAGCATCTTGTCGCCTTCGTTGTCTTCGTAAGTGAGAGTATATTCTCCATTACCGTCCAGCAACCGGGTGATCGGTCTCTCCTCTCCTAGCTTGTTTCCACGACCAGAGGAATCTATCTGAGCTGAAAAACACGTACGTAACAAAGCACCATTACTTGAAGAACAAGAAACCCATGTTCGAGTTTTAAAACACAACCACACAAGTTAAGGTTGAGAGAAAGATCATCTTTTTCATCACAACTCCATTATCACCAAAGCTGAAGCTTACAGAAGATAAGACTAAATCCCTAGTTTCAAGGCACTTAGACGATTTTCCGCTCCAAGGGATAAAGCAAAGGCTTTGAGGATTTCCTTCTAAACCCTTTCAACTATCTGAGGATTAACCACTCAGATAAAGCAGAAGAAGGGCTTTACTCATTGTCTTAGTAGACTCTTAATCAAAGTATCAACAATAAAGAAACATATCCATAACCAAGGGATAGTCATAGAGCCAAGTATATGAAACAAGGGAAACATTTTAACAAAGAGATTTTAAGTTATAAACCTGCAAGAAGGCCTCTGAAGAGCTTGTCGACGGCCGAAGACAGCTGTTCATAGCTGCTGTAGGCGTTGAGATCGACTTTACGACCAATAGGAACACCATCCATGTTGATCTTCACAAACAGACCTTTTGTCTTAGATTCGAATGGTTTTTCAGCATCACACTTGCCCTGTCCGCCATTGGAGGACTCGTTTCCCGCCTTCGAAGAGCTTGCGCTCGCTAGATTCTTCCTGAAGGAACGGACCGGTGGCCAACCCACCACTGGACCAGGAGCAGTTCTTCATTTTTTCCCACCAAGAATATAGGGGAAAAAAAGAAAAGTTACTAACTTTCAACCAGAAAAGCAGTAACAGATCTTCAATACAGGATCAAATAAAAAACTACTGAGGGTATAAAGCATGGAAATGGTATTGTTGGGTCTTCAAAGAAAACAGCTTTTTACTGAAAAGTCTGACTTTTTCCTCGATTAAGGAAACAGTCACCAGATAATAATACAAGCAAACAGGGTAAAGAAACTACTGTAAGGGTGATAACTGATAAGGTCAAGGAAAAGGGCAAAGAAAAGACTGCAACTTTCGCATATGAGGTAAAAAAAAATTTAAACAACAGAAGAAGGTAAAAAAAACGAGAACTCTGAGATCCATTTACACAGGAAATGATCAAAATTTGCAGGATATGGGACCGTATTTTAAGTGAATATACTCTGCCATAAGAATACAAAAGGAAAACAAAGACCAAAAGCAAAAAAAAAAAAAGGGCCCTTGTAAGGAAAAAAAAGAGGATTACCTTTTCTGGGAGCTGTGAGGAACAGCTGTGGTTTTGGTTGTGGAAGGAGAAAAGTGTCTACCGAGACAGAGCAGGGACTTGTCCTCTGTTTCATGTTTGACGTTCAGCATGTTCTTGTTCTTGTTTCTGTTGTCTGTGTTCTTCTTCATTGCCAAGCAACCTTCATCGCCACCAGGGGGACCAAGCCTCAGCTCGAGCTTCTTCTCCTCTGTGTTGCAACATCCATGGCTCGATTTATCGTCGTGGAACCATTCTCTGTCTTTAGGGATCAGATTCAGAAGCTTCGGACAGATTTCACCGTTTCTTGCAGAACCCTCCATTTGTTAGATGGGTATCAAATCTTCTAGCGATCGTTTCGCTAACAAGATGGCCAAACACGGAAGTGATTCAACGGCCCAACACTTGAAAAACCGAGAATTTTTGTCCAAAAGTTAACAACTTAACGCAAAAGAAGAAACTTTGCCTAAACCCATGAGAACCCACATCTTGATATCATCACAAGAACCCTTTTCAGCATAAAAAATGAGCTTTTATGAAACTAGAGGGAGAGAGAGAAGAACCCTACAACTCACCAAACCCCTAAGCCCTGCTTAAAAACCTGAAAACCCCTTTACAGAAAAAGCCCCACAAAAAAAAAAAGGAGAAATGTTCTTAAACTATGATAAGGGTTTGTGATGGATGGTGGTGGGATTTTATACGAATCAAGCTTTGCCTTTTCCTCCTCTTTTTTTTTTTTATTTATCTCTCGCGTTCTTTTAATGCACGCTTTGGTGGGTTCTCATCTTTCACTCCCTCTTTTTACACTTTGCCCTCTCTCTCTCTACTCTGAAAGGGACGAGAGAGATGGAAATACAGAGAAACAGGAGAGAACTTGGATTTCTGGAGAGAGAGAGAGAGATTCCAATTTGATCCTAAACCCAAAAGAGAAAACAGTAAAATAGAAAGGGGAAATTGAAGAATTAGGGATTTTAGTGTGAAGCACACGCAATCCCTCTATCTCTCTCTCTCTCCCCTTAAAGAACACTAAGGTTGGTTAGTGGAGGAAGCAAAGCGTGCTGTCCTGTTCCTGTCCTACGCACCCCTACTCTGCCTCTCTTTCTTCTGTCTCACACATTTAGGAAATTAAACTATTTTATGCGAAATTAATTTATATGTTAATTAGATATTTCAGATAACATAATTTGAACTCATGCACTGTCCATTATTTACTTTTGAAAAATGTACGTTGTATTAATGATTCAAAAGAAACTGTTTTGAACGTGAAACTTATTCCGGACATTAAATTAAAAATTTTATAATTCTTTAAATTTTATTCCAATCGATTTTTAAATTTTTATTAGAAATAGATTTATTTTCTATTTTTTTTTTGTTTTTTCTACTTTCATAAATTTTTTTATCCGATATGTTTATTTTGTTTTTTAAAAATAAATATAATCTATCTTATATTAAGATTTATTTAAATAAAATTATGTACCATTCCTTTCATTTCGAGTCAGTTCAATTTTTACTTGAATAACCAAAATATATGTCCATATATCAAGTTAAAAAAAACTTTATTCATTGGATTATCAATTATATGTAAGCATATGCCAATATATTAATTTGTCAAACTGCACTGTTATTATTTGGAATCATAATTTATTAAATAATTGGATAGATACTTTGTTTTATTTTAAATTTTTAATCTTGTCGTCTTATTTAATTATCCTTTTGCTGATGTTACATGCAGTTATCTAAAACTACAACAAGAAAAGAAAGAAGCCATATGATGACCAATAGAGAACTCTCTAGGTCATTGTTTGCAATATATAATGGTCACCTACTATATATATATATATGTTAGACGATTAGCTTAAAGAAGATAAAAGATATTTTTTGCATACTTATCTTCTTTTTTGGCATACTTAATTGTCCTTAATTGAATGATTATCCGCCTTGCGTTTTTTTTACATATAAATAATGTTTTTAACACGCGCATGCATTGCGTACACACGGTCACTTCAAATTCCAACATAAGAGAGAAAAATAAAGCAAGGAATCGTTATATATATATATATATATATATATATATATATATATATATGATGTATATTTCTTTGAATATTCGGACGTATGACAAATATAACAAGATGTTAAATGAAAAAAACGAAAAAAAATATATAAACTCCATAGGAAGATGTAAAAGATATTTACAATTATGGCAAATTTACCAAAAAATGGGAGAATCTGCATGGCGTCTTAGGAAGAAAAAAAATAATTTGTCAATTTTTGTTTTGATAAATAATTTGTCAATTTATTAGGTGTGCTTATTATTTTTATTTTTATTTTTGTCAAAGTTAGAGACAATACATACGTGTGGGTAGGGGAAGAAGGGTGACTTTGGACATGTTCAATTATTTTTTGCAATTAAGAAAAACATATGCCATCAAAACGGAGGAGTCAACTGTTACTTTCATTGAAAAAAACCGGATATCACTATATTCAATTTATGGAAATTACGCACACGTATACACATGTATACAAGACGTATAGCAAACAAAAATTATTATCATTCATATTATTAATACCATTCAAAATATAAATATTAATTTGATTTTATTAGAACAATATCTCATATCATTCTTTTTAATTTATATAAATAAAATGATATATATGTATACATAAATTGATCGAATATGTAACTCCTCTTTTATTTGGAGAATACAAAATACTTATACATCTTCTGAGAATCACGACCACGACATTAATTTCCCATATTTAACGAAACAAAAATAAATTCATCATGTTTCTAACATGGATCGATTGAATTAATTTAATCTCTTAATTCTTGGAACATAGTCATATTCAATTAAATTAATGTAAACCGTAATTTCTATCTATATCTCGTATTTTAAATCATAATTTCGAATTACACACGCATTGCTTTTTTGCGTCAAATTCGAACGTATTCTCCGGGAAAAAGCAAAGGGCACATTTATCATTAATATTATTCCACGCAAATCTATAGAACAACGACAAGGGACACGAAATCTCACACGTGTGACAACGATATTACGAAAATGCCCAACCAGAAGAATCAAAGGTAGGGGAGAGTTTCGGTCAAGCAAGGAAGGGTAATATAGTAATTTCAGTGAAATGTGACGCTGGTCATTTCCTGTCCCCGTATTACCCAACTCGTAGACTTTCTTTTTCCACCCAGCGGCAATAAACAGACAAAAAAAAATACGGACTGAAGACGACAAACAATTAAAAAAAAAAACAGACCTCGACGATTCACATTCTCATAGAGACAACCTTAACCACGGTTCGGTCCCCTAAACCTAACCCCTGGTTTAACCTGACCAGATATCCCAGAAACCTTCCGTTTCACATTTCTGCATCTGCGTCTGCGTCTGCGTCTGCGTCTGCCGTTGGGGTTGCGGTTGAGAACAGTTGCATGATTTTTTAATTTTTTGTACAGATATTTAGCTAATGTTGTGAATATAGGGTAAATGAAATCGACCGTACACTACTGATTATATTTTTATTTTAAAATTATAAAACTTTATCTTTTACAATAAAACTAAAAAAATTTGGTTTGGAGGTCACTCAATTTTGACATATCATCTTTGTAATCCTATAATTTAATTTATAGTTTCAATCATAACGAAAATTTATAAATGATCAAATGTAACCATTACACATCGATCATCATTAATAAAAATATTATTAAACATGATAAGAATTTTTATTTTTATACCATGATTATTATTACTAATAATATCTATCTTTTATTTTTTAATTCAATTATTCTTACTTCATTCCTTTATAATTCAAATCTCATTACCTATTATGATAATTTGTTTATTATTACCGTATCATTCGATGATTAATAGGACATCACTTGTTATTTTGATAAAAGTCGCTAAAATTCGGTGCAAATAGATTTCTAGAGAGGAACAATCTTGTAGGCGTCGTGAATCATTTTAACAGTCACGTGCGAAATTATTCCAAACGTCGACATTGACATGAAAACACTATCCCCTAGCGTTTGAAACGCTGACCAGCGTTTGCGTTTGAATGTTCGCGGATAACGCCGTTTTTATTCCATTCGAGGCCACGTTGCGCTAGAGTTGGGTAGAGAGACACAGAATCCATGATTTTGACAGCAAAATCTTAGACGGGCCGAAACAGTAATTAGATCCTCCGATAACGTTTAATTTTCAACTGATCACAACCGTACATGTAAGCACAAAACAATATCAACGGCTCAGATTAATTATCAGGTCCAATAAAAAAATCGCCGACCTATTTTAAAAAATATTTTGATAAATAAAAGGCGAAAAAAAAAGGAACAAAACAACTCGTGAATTGAATGTCAAATCAAAAGGAATAGTGGCTGTAATGATGCCCCCATAAGACTAATGCCTTTTGATAAGGCTCCACTGTGAAATTATAATCGGATAACTATAGCTTTTGTTTATATTTATATATATATATATATATAAATAAATATATATATATATATATATATTCTTGACTAAGCAAACGTAGGGTAGGGCTTTTTTTATCATGTAGATTTTTTTCAGCCGAATAATTTTTTCATGAATTATATTTATGAAAAAATATAACAAATTATAAAAACGTGATAATTGTTACTGCTTTATAGGCGTTATATCACTTAGTTCATGAAAAATACACAACGTGAAAATATCCATACAACTGATCTTGTTTTATGTACTACCTTTTTCTCTCTCTCTTTACAACACATGTTAAAAACATATATGTGGTAAGCAAATTTGATTTTCTTTATTTATATAATTTATTATATTTACAAAGATATTAATTGAAATATGAATGGTTATATAAAATTAAATGGAATTTAATTGAGTTAAACAATAAATAATCGTACTTAAATAAAATTTTATTAAACTAATTGATGACAGTTTTTTTTTATTTGAAATATATTTAAATGAATATAAAAATAAATAAATAAATAGATTGTTCAAGAAAATAAATGCTTTCAATAAAATTTTAATAAAACAAATATAACGTAGACATAAAAAAAAAAGAAATTCAATAAACTAGAAGTATGGAACTATAATTTGATTAATTCTAGAATCTTAGATCTCGCTATTATGATGGGCTATAATTGAATTTCTTTAGGAGCAATAATTATGACAAAGGAAAGGATTAAGTAAAATAAAACAATTGCCAAAAAGGTCCATTTTATTTCTTATATAAAGTGGCATACTCTCTTGTTGTTGTGATAATTATAAAAGCATCAAGCAAATAAGAAATGGACGATGATGGCCGCAAAGTTCTCAACCACGAGGCACCAATATAAAAAGCTTCTTTGTTTTTATTTTTAGTACAAGATAAGTATTATATTTGAATATTTGTATATAAAAAAAACAAGAATTCAATATCATAATAGATAATTGCATAATTGAAATTCTTTTGTTTGCTATAGTTGCGCATAAATTCTAGTGAACCGTCCACTAACAAATTAAAATCTATACACATAAAAAAAAGTTTTTTTTTGAATATTTTGATAAATAATTCAAACCGCATGCTAGTTTTCATCTAATCTCGCGCGAATTAAAATTGGGTGCAATATATATATATAAAGACAAAAAAAAGCCCTAGGTAATTTGTTCATTTGTATAGGAAGTCGGCCCATTGGAAATAAAGCCCATTACGAATCAGTCCATAACTATGGGTTTTATAATGGCCCAAATATTCAACAAAATGAAGTGGATCGACGACCATATTTACATCCAACGTACTTGGGTAGGCATGCAACATCCCAATTGCAATTGTTCAATCATTATATGTAAATATTATGATATATATATCAATATCATGGAATATATACATATTATTTTTAGACTATGTATATAATTAATAAGGGAGAACAAAACTTACCATGGTATGAATTCTTTTCCGTTTTTTTTTTTTTGTAGTTTTAGCAGATGAGATATTTTTATGGTAATAAAAAAAATATACGTCATTACATAAAAAAATCTTAGCAAATCTATTTAACCATTCTCAGTTACCACAATTTTTTTTTTACAATTATGTAAGCCTTTTCATTAATCAACGATTCCTATCCTATTTTTTTGAAAAATATGGAATCTTTAAACTAAAATATCATAAATAGGATCAACAAAAAGGAAAATCTTATATGCAATATTATTAAGACAACCTCAAAGTCTAAAATTAAAATAGAAAATGATATCAAATAACACAGTTTTTTTTATAAAAACTGTTTCACAATCTGACGTGATGTAATTTTGAATGCATGCAAAAATAGATATATTTTTTTAATATAAAAGTACATACTTTAATTGTCTTTGGATGATATTCATATGTAAATTTCGATAATAAATAAAAAAAATAGAAAAATAGGGTAAAAGCAAAAAGGAAATTAAAGGAGTTTCCTAAAATATATTGATGCCCCCACTCCCACTGTCCCCTGTCAGTCACAGCTCATTGCTCTCTGTACTAATACGTCCCCTCTAATTTATACTAACCCTCTAAAAAAAATTATTTTTTATAATTTCCCTTATTTTGTCCATATATATATATATATTTATAATTTCCCTTTATTTTGTCCTTATCCTACTCGTCTCATGTCTCTATTTTATTTTTATAAATTACCTAATTTGGTCCTTATATTTTTACATTTTCTCTTAATTTGTTCTCAATCCTTTTTTAGAGGCTTACTAATTTGGTTCTCTACTGTCACAACAAAATTCCCAAACTTATATTTAATGGAGTTTAGATTTGCTGCCCTTTTGATTAAGAAAAAACAAAAATCTTCATATGTTTTCAAGAGAAAGGAAAGGAAATCTAATCTAATGTTCTATATTATAATATTGCGGTCATGATCATTGCACGTGAACACATAATACGTATATATATATATATATATATATATATATGTTGCAACGTTATTTTTTCCTTATCTGTCTTATTTATAATTCTTTTAATAACGAACGAATAATATATAGTATATAATTATATCTGAAATATATATACAATTTATTTGAAGTATAATTTAAAACTAGAATATTTCAATATAAATTAATGAAAAAAGTAAATTTGTATTCAAGTTTAATAAATTTAGATGAAAATATTACTTTTTAAAATTTAATTAAAAAATAACAGTTATTCTAAATATTTAATTTCTATATGTTGAACGATGAGTAATTTAATAAAATATTATTATTTTGTTTGAGAAAAAGAGAAACGAGACGATGGATATAAATGCTCTTCTCTTAAATACAACAATGGATACTTTCTATAGTTTTAACCTCCAACTCAAACTAGCAATTCCATATTATATGATTTTAGAGCATAAATCAACACCCAACACATGTGTGAAAAAACAATAATGCATTATTAATTTATTATTATTATTATTATTATTACAAATTAATTTCCTTTGCTCATATCATGTCTATGACAGATTAGATACATGGAGAGGTACGAGCAAACAGTAAAACACTGAACTCAAACCAATTTCATGTAAAAAGGTTTTTTTATTTATTTTATTTTAATTCTATAAACGAGTTTGAGCTTTCACTCTCCTCTCCTCCGTTTTCTGCTCAATCTGCAAGAATCATCTTCGTCTCTTTTGTTTAGATTCTCTCCACAAGATTCTTGCCGAGGCAGATCTTCCATCCTCTTCAGCTCTTTTCCGAGGCGAGTAATTTATCTGATTCATCTTCGCTTCGCTCCGTTGATTTCTTATTGCTTCTCTTTGATCCTTCGAATTTCACTCTTCTGCTGAAATTCGCCGCCATCTTCTCTCTCCCGAGCAAATTGGCAGCTGGGTTTGTCGATTTCTCTCCAAATTTACTCCCTTTCAAATCAATGTCTTAGCTTCTGTCCGGATCAAATTCGTATCTCCGACGAAGGACACGATGACGCTCAGAGCTCAGAGTTTCTTGATTCTTTTCTTCTTCTTCGTCTTTGCCGGAATCTTACTGGGTTTCTCGTACTCGGCACCGATGGATTGTACGGACACCTCCCGTCTCTGTACTTCTTTCATTGCCTTCAAACCGGACCAGAACCAGTCACTCCCAATCATCCAGAGCATGTTCGAATTGCTTCTCTTTGATCCTTCGAATTTCACTCTTCTGCTGAAATTCGCCGCCATCTTCTCTCTCCCGAGCAAATTGGCAGCTGGGTTTGTCGATTTCTCTCCAAATTTACTCCCTTTCAAATCAATGTCTTAGCTTCTGTCCGGATCAAATTCGTATCTCCGACGAAGGACACGATGACGCTCAGAGCTCAGAGTTTCTTGATTCTTTTCTTCTTCTTCGTCTTTGCCGGAATCTTACTGGGTTTCTCGTACTCGGCACCGATGGATTGTACGGACACCTCCCGTCTCTGTACTTCTTTCATTGCCTTCAAACCGGACCAGAACCAGTCACTCCCAATCATCCAGAGCATGTTCGACGCCTCGCCGGACGCCCCCCCCGCCGATGAAGGCGCCGGCCTCGGCGGCTACGTCTACGTGAGGAAGAACTGCTCCTGCCTTCGGACAACCCATAAATACGCCACGAACACGACCTTCACCGTGAGACAGAATCATGGGTACGTGTACGATCTGGTTATGGATGCGTACTCTGGTTTGGCATTTCCGCCGAACACTACGAGGGCGGCTCGTCCCGGTGCGGTGGTCTCAGTGCAGCTGCTCTGCGGCTGCTCGAGCGGCCTATGGAACTACCTGATGAGTTACGTTGTGTCCGATGGGGACAGTGTTCAGTCGCTGTCGAGCAGGTTCGGTGTCAGTATGGACCGGATCGAGGAGGTGAATGGGATCTCGAATCCTGACAATATCACAGTTGGAGATCTGTTCTACATTCCTCTTGATTCTGGTCAGTGTCTGGAATCTTGGGTTTCCTCTCGTTTCGTGGATTCTGGTCACTGTTTGCTTCATTGGAAAGTTCACATTGATGTTTCAGTGTACTGATTCTTTTTCCTGGTGGATTTGGTGTATGCTTTTAGTTCCTGGAGAGCCCTATTCAACGGAGAAGGCTAATCCTGCAGCTCCTGCTCCGGCACCAGGGTCAAACAATAGCGATGTTTCAGGTAATGTGTTCTGTCTTAACTTGTGCTTTGATCAAAAGGACATGGTTCAGTTAAGTATCTTGAATAAGCCTTGCTATGTTTTGAATATGGAAGCTGATCAGAAGAGTCACAGTGCTAAAGACCATGTACCGTATATATGGATTGTCGGCGGACTAGGGGCTGTTCTTGCACTTCTTGTCATATGCATTCTCATCTGTGTCTGCATGAGGACATCCAGTTGCTTCAGGGATGGTCACTCGAATGATGAAGACGATGATAATGGCCGGAAGGTTTCTCACAAATTCCGAATTCTTAGGAAGTCGGGTTTCTTTTGTGGGTCTGGTCGGTATATGTGTTGTAGATCTGCCGACATTAGGCAAACCAATGGTGAACCTACGAGCCACCAGATCACTGTTTCGACAGGTCTGGTAACTTTCCGGGTTTTTACAATTCCTTGCTTCCTGTGATTTCAGCTTTCAATGACAGAACATAAGTTTGTTTCCTGTTGTGTTTTTTTTCCTCACATCTAGCTCTTGCCCATGACATCTTTGATGTGGACAAGCCTGTTGTTTTCACATATGGAGAAATTCTCGCTGCTACTGATGAGTTCTCAGATTCTAATCTTCTTGGCCATGGAAACTATGGGTCAGTTTACTTTGGCATTTTGCGCGACCAGGTCGGTAATTGCTATTTCGGTTTGAAATGTTGTCTATTGGTTTCCTAGTTTGAGTTTCCTTGGCAGCTTATTAGGAACTCGTTTGATACTATCAGGAAGTTGCGGTCAAGAGGATGACTGCTACGAAAACTAAAGAGTTTGGAGCCGAGATGAAAGTTCTTTGCAAAGTTCATCATAGCAATCTGGTAGTTTCTCTGAACGTGTTTCCCGTTATCCATCTTCATCTCTCGGGGTTTGTCACTATTGCTTACTCTTGTTTGGTTTAATCTTGTCAAAGGTAGAGTTGATCGGATATGCGGCAACCAATGACGAGCTTTTCGTAGTGTATGAATATGTCCAAAAGGGTATCCTAAAAAGCCATTTGCATGACCCTCAGAGCAAAGGTAAGATACTATATCGGCTGCATCATAGAATATGACTAATGTTTTGCTTACCGGTAAGAAACGACCTAAATCTTGATGATCTTTCGTAAATTCTTGATTCCCCGTGAAGGTAACACCCCGCTATCTTGGATAATGAGGGTTCAGATCGCTCTCGATGCAGCGAGAGGTTTGGAATACATCCATGAACATACGAAAACTCATTATGTTCACCGAGATATCAAGACCAGCAACATCTTGCTCGATGAATCTTTCAGGGCAAAGGTCAAGTTCCGATATTTGATCCATTTCGTGTTATGATTTCAAACCCTTTTTTACCTTTATTCAGTTAAAATACTTTTATCGTTTTCTGAATTTAGATATCGGACTTTGGCTTGGCAAAGCTTTTGGATAAACCTGGCGAGGGAGAAACTACGGTTACCAAAGTTGTCGGTACATATGGTTACCTTGCACCAGAGTAAGCCTTTCAAAAAAACATGGAAGTTCGGTTCGACGGTCAAGAAAGATTGCTTAAGTAAGGATAGTGCTAATATTTTCTTTTTCGGTTCTTATGCAGATATCTAAGTGATGGTCTTGCCACCACGAAGAGCGATGTCTATGCCTTTGGTGTGGTCCTTTTCGAAATTATTTCCGGGAAAGAGGCTGTTATAAGAACTGAAGCAGTAGGAACCAAGAACCCAGAGAGGCGTCCATTGGCAACTATTGTAAGTCCGGATGTTATATGCAAAAACACGTATTTCGTCATGTGATTCTTTAACTTTTAAACGAAAGACGGGTAGATTGGGTTTGAAATATATATATTCTGATTGTTTTCATATACGAGCTTTTGCAGATTCTAACAGCTCTTAGGAGCTCGCCGGATTCTACGCGCATGGCAAGTTTGAAGGAATTCATCGATCCAAATCTGGTGGACTTATACCCGAATGACTGTTTGTTCAAGGTAAAACCTTGTGGTCACAGATGAAACTTGTATCGAGTTATGGGTTTATATATCGAGATACAACTTTTGGGGACAGGTGGCTATGTTGGCGAAGCAGTGTGTGGACGATGATCCGATTTTACGACCGGACATGAAGCAAGTGGTCATATCACTGTCTCAGACACTCTTGTCTTCCATAGAGTGGGAAGCAACTCTTGCTGGTAACAGCCAAGTCTTCAGCGGTCTTGTCCAAGGAAGATAGAAAGAAAGAAACCTGAGAACACAGGTCGAAGGCCCGGCAAATTTTGAGACCCTTTCTGCCGTTTGCCCGCCCGTCCGTTGCGTTGTTATCGTTGGCTTACGAGGTATGGTCGGATACGTATTTACAGACGGTATCTAAATCTTGAATGTTGTTGAATCTTGTCTCTATATGTTCATTCTTTTTTTTTTTGGGGGTCGTTGTATCTGTATGTTGAAAATTCTGGGCATAAAACTACTTCCATCTTTGAGAGTTGTAGAAGAAATATCTCCATTGATAATCAGATGCTAATGTAGATTCAAAATGATGGCTGGTTATCATTTGTAAGACATCACGCTACAAGATGACCAGCAGGATTACGTTCTTTCCTCGAGACTTCAGAACTGAACTCAGAGCTTCCATTGCACGGAAGGCAGATGCAAGAACACGAGCGAGGCGGACCAAATGGTCAGCGCAGATGAAGAAAAAAACATCGCCTTTCTTTTTTTCTTTGCCGAGGTATACATACAGCAACTAGGGGTGGGCACGGTGGGTATCCGAGATTTTCGGGCAACCTGGCCTCGGCCTCCCCTCCCTCGGTAACACTTGGTATTGGCCTCGTAAAAGTCTGGATATCCAACTTTTGGGTACGCGCGAGATTAGGTAAAGATACGGGTACCCGACAGGTCGAGGTTATTCAGACGGGTAAAAAGTGGGAGAGAGTCACGCATGTGGTGGACATTTCGCTTCGGCTCTCTAGACCGGAACTGAACCGAAAAAATACATACCGTTTTTCAACCGAATTATCAAACAAATTTTTCTGAGAATAAACTTTTTTCCAAAATAAAATCGAGTCGAATAATATAATTTTTTTATAACCGAATGATTTGAACCGAACAAATATCGGGCCGAATTTCGAAATATAGTGATTTCAAAAATGGGCTTAGATTTAGTGTGTTAATTTAACTCACTAACAATTGGAAATAGATTTAATTTTTAACCAATTTAATTCAATAGTTTTTTTTTTCAAGTTTTGGAAGAATAATGAGTCGTTAATTTCGAAATATAATAATATTATATCGGACTGTTTCATAAAACCGAACCGACTATATCCGAATTAAATTTGATTTTAAATATTAACTAGATATAGTAGCTATCATATAAAAAAATAACGGAATTAATATTTTTCCTAATAAAAATCGAACCCAAACTTAAATAAACGCATATTAAATATAAATATCTAAGAAAAACGAAACAAAAAATAAATAAATAAAAACGTAAACGAAATCCGAAATATTGCAACTACATTCGTCATATAATAATAAAAAAAACACACACTATGAGCTACTTGTAACAAAAAAATAAAAAAAAATCAAAGTCAACGACTACTAATAGAGAGTCGGGCATTGTCATTGAGGGCACGTATATAAACTTTGAATGATTCATTCATTTATAATTCGGTCGTTCGTAATATCTATTAAAGCCAAATAATATACCAAATATTTATTATCCCATCTGTTATTGATATCGCTGACTCCAAATTCGGAGACTGGTCTTTTCACCAAAAACAACCTTTCGACGAAAAAGGGACAATAAGTACAAAGATGTACGATCAAGATTCTCTTGACTTACAAGGTTGTCTGAAAGAGACATGGGAGCTACTAGTGTGTCATTTCTCTTTTAACTTTTTTAAATATCCATTTCACATTTTTAAAAATCGGTTGAAATGTTATCAAAATTGTTGTTTAAATGTCGAAGCCTGATGCATGATAACTGAGGCAGTTCTCATCTCCGAGATCTCCTTTCCTTCAAAAGGGGTCTGAAAATGGAGAGTCTTATCGGGATTTTATTCGTTTCGATCGCGATATTTTCCGTTATACATCTTGTTCATGCTCAGAATCAACAAGGTAACGAACATTTTGACGGTTCATATGCGTATGTCAACGTGAAATATGATGTGGAGTATGAATTTATCATTCGTATATAACGTAAGAATTACATGTCTTTGATCCCATTGGATTTGAGACAATTACTTATGGAAGCTGAACTCTTTCTGTCCGTTTTATGACATAACTGCAGGTTTCATCACTTTGGACTGTGGGTTGCCTCCTGGTCAGTCTCCTTACGTTGAATCAGTAACCGGACTGACATTCACGTCAGACACCGAGTTCGTGGAGAGCGGAAAGAGCGGAAGAGTTCAGAAAGAATTCGAGGAAGAATTCAGGAAGCAGTATCTGAGTCTCAGATACTTTCCGGATGGAGAACGCAACTGCTATAATCTGAACGTCACACAGAACACAAACTATATGATAAGGGCTTTCTTCCTATACGGAAATTACGATGGTCGGAATACTTACCCGGAATTCGATCTACACATCGGCCCTAACATGTGGGACACTATAGATATGACCAAGGCAAGAAATGGAACAGGCAGAGAGATCATTCACATTGCAAGGTCGAGCATCTTGCAGGTATGTCTTGTTAAGACAGGAACAACCGTGCCGATAATATCCGTCTTAGAGCTACGCCCGATGAGAAATGATACTTACATTGCTCAAAGTGGCTCCCTCAAGCTTTCTTTCCGGGAATATTACAGCGATTCCGTTCGCTCGATTCGGTAAGTAAACTTGTTTTCTGATTCATTTTGTCAGATCATTACTAACTTTTCGTAATTCGTTCTAACTAACCGTAACAAAACTAGTTCAGTCACTTGTTTATGTCTGATACAAGATTTGTTCCTGCAGATACCCGGATGACGTCTATGATCGTAGATGGTTCCCGTACTTCCAGGACGACTGGACGCAGATAAACACCGATGTCCATGTGGTTACGACAATTGCAGACGTTCCACAAGGCGTTGTCGCGACAGCGGCCACACCTACAAATGCCAGTCAGCCGTTGAACCTTACGTGGAATTCGGATAGTCCTACCGATCAATTGTACTTGTACGTCCACTTTGCAGAGATTCAAACCTTACGAGCCAATGACACGAGAGAATTAAATATCACGTGGAAAGGAGATGTAATTTATGGACCTTTTAGTCCTCCGATTCTCAAAGCGACCACTATATACACTCCGTATCCTAAGAAATGCGACGAAGGAGTATGCAGCCTCATGCTTGTAAAGACCTCAAGATCAACTCTCCCGCCTCTAATTAACGCCATGGAAGTTTTCCTTACATTGGAGCTTCCACTGTTAGATACTAATCGAGATGATGGTACGTCGTCGTTATACATATTTATACATATTTGTTCATACGTACGTTAAATCCTTCAAATTTGTCGGACTGTATGTATCACAGTTGCTGCTGTGAGGAGGATCAAAGCTATTTACGAGTTGAAAAGAATAAGTTGGCAAGGAGATCCATGTGTCCCTAAAGATTTCTCATGGGATGGCGTAGATTGCAGCGAGACAGATAAACTTACCGCACCAAGAATCGTTTCTTTGTAGGATCATATAGCCATTTTTGCCCGTCGTTAATTAAACTTCTTGTCTCTAAGTATCTAATTTATACTTGAAACGTTTTATGATCATGCATTTAGAAATTTATCTTCGAGTGGATTAACCGGGGTCATACCGCTCGTCTTACAGAGCCTAACTCAGCTACAAGCACTGTACGTATCTTTGGTCATATATAAGTAAAACTCGAAACTCTCTCGATTGCCGGGAAACGGATTAAGTGGCATGTTTTGTTCTTGCGCGCGCATCCTAGAGACTTGTCAAATAACAACCTGAGTGGAGGAGTGCCGGGATTTCTAGCCAACATGAAATCGTTGTCGGTCATGTAAGTAGCTCGAGAATGCGTCAAAGGAGGTTAATATATATCCAACTGTTTTGTTCATAATGTAGTGATCTTTAACCACTTATGTTGTCTCTTGCCTTATCAGAAACTTGAGTGGGAATAATCTTAGTGGCTCAGTTCCTCAAGCTCTTCTGGATAGACGGAGCCAAGGAGTACTAGAACTATTGTATGAACTTGTCATCGAGCGGTTCTTTTTTTTTTTAATCTTCGATGAATTATCCGATCCCATTTTGTATGAAGTATATATCATCATTAACAATTTCTTGTTTTTCTGCAGACTTAAAGGAAACCCAAAGCTTCTTTGTCAGTCTGTTCCATGTGATGATCCAAATCCGGACAATGGTGTACATCACAAAAAGAGTGTCATGGTACCGATTATCGCATCAGTTGCTTCCGCTTTCGGCCTCATCATGGTTGCATTGGTTCTCGTCTTCGTTTTCAGAAGGAAAAAGCTAGCAAGTGCCGACGGTATTTTTGATCAGTCGGTCCATTCATAAGCACTATAGTTGATATAAGACAACTGTAAAACAAGCTAGAATTCAATTGTTAATTTATGATGCTTGCTCTGTAGTTGGGGTTCCATCAACAAGTATGCCACCGTTGGATGGAAGATCGCCTCAATCGTCCCAACCATCGATCGTAACGAAAAATAGAAAGTTTGTTTATTCAGAGGTTCAAGCCATGACAAACAACTTCGAAAGAGTTCTAGGGAAAGGAGGGTTCGGAGTCGTATACCACGGTTATGTGAATGATACTGAACAAGTGGTCGTTAAAATGCTCTCACAGTCATCTGCTCAAGGGTATAAGCAATTCAAGGCCGAGGTACTTTGTATCGAAATCTTAACTTTTCTCGAGTTATTCGTGAAAAAGTTATATGGGTTTGCCTCTGAATTATCCATCTTTTCGATGATTTGTTAGGTCGAGCTTCTTCTAAGAGTTCATCATAAGAATCTTGTTAGTCTGGTTGGATATTGCGATGAAGGAGAGAACTTGGCTCTCATATACGAGTACATGGCCAACGGAGACTTGAAAGAACATCTATCAGGTAAAACACGTGTCACTACAAGAAGACTTGAAAGAACATCTATCAGGTAAAACACGTGTCACTACAAGAAAAACTGTAATTTGCGACAGAAAAATCTGTCGCAACATGAAGAAGAATCTGTCGGTAAAAACAATTTGCGACCGATTACGACCGATGATTGTCGGTCGCTAAATCGTTGTCGCAAAATCTGTGTGGTCGCGATTCTGTCGTAACGTTGCGACCGACAGATCTGTAGGTAGTCGGTCGCAAATATACGACAGATGGCTATATGTCGGTAATCTGTCGCAAATCGGTGAATCCAGATCTGTCGCATATTGCGACAGAAATAGGAGTAGGTATTCGGTTGCGACGTAACGACAAATTCTATCGGTCGCACTCTGTCGCAAAATAACGACCAAATATATCGGTAGGTATTCGGTCACAACTGTCCGACTAAATTAATTGGTCGCACTTTGTCGCAAATCTAAATTTTTTTTAAAAAATATTAATAAATAATAATTATTTAAATTAAATTAAATTTTAAAAAATAATTTTAAAAACATAAAAGAAAAAATATTTATTTAAAATTAAAAAATTATTTATTAAATAAAAAGTATTTATTAAAAACAAATTAAACACTAAATAAAAAAGTTATCCGGATTGTCTGATCCGGTTGTTTGGTCCGCTGGTGTCGTAGAAGGTCCGACTCCGGGCTGAGGAGTCAGAAATGGGTTGAACGGCATATCTTGCGCCGTTGGTGGATCGTCTCGAGGAGGAAATAGCCGGGCGAAAAGCGTCTCGTAACGCGCAATTCGTGCCTCAGCTTCTTCAAGTCTAGCAATCTTCCTGCGATCGTCCTCGAACTCTTGAATCTTTTTCTTCAACAGCTCGACCTCCTTAGTGAGTGAGACGTGATGACCGATCGATGTTGCATCCGGATGACCACCACCCAACTGAGTCACCATTGCACCGACGCCGTATATACGTCATTTGGCATCGGGTTGGACAACCTACAAAATCAAAAGTATACGTCAATTAAACTAATTTAATAAAAAAATAAAAAAATAAATAAATTTACCTCCAGATAGAGGCTGTTGATTTCTGCTGGCGAAAGTTGATCTTTGCCTGAATCGCATCCTCGATTTCCTGAACGCGATCGCTGATATAAGTACCGTCAGCTCGACGGTGAGTCTCCTGCAGCAATCGCAACGCAGAAGGTTCTTCACCTTCCTTCTGCATCTGCACCCAAAAAATTTAATTAAAAAAATTTAAAAAAATTTTAAAATAAATACTTATTTACTTACTATCTCATGGGCGACTCGAGCAAATGATCTCCGTCCTGCAGTGTGGGTCGGGGGTGCACGTTCGACCTCCGCTCGGGATCGTCGATTGCTTGAGAATGTTTGACTCTTCTGCGTTCCTTCTTCTGAATCCCAATATTCAACTAGCTGATCGTAGATCGTCGTCGACATCCATGCAGGTCGTACACGTCTGCTCTTTACCCGATAAATGTTGTCCTTGAGGCGATCTCGGACGGCGAGCCTCCAAGCGGCGTAGATTTGGTCATGTACAGACTCGTCTCAATAATAAGCTTGCTATAAAAAAAATAAATTTATAATTTTGTATGCATATAAAATTGAACTAAGTGCCAAAATTCTTACCGCAAAAGCCCCAAACCAACGCTGCAGATCAGATGGAGGGACATGGGTAAGACTCCGCCACGGACCTTTGAAGTCCGACTGAAAAATGCTGACGACGGATGAAATCAGGTCGTCATTACGATCAAACCTGTAAAAATCGGATTCGTAAAATTAATTTAAAAGAAATTAAAATAAATATATATTATATGCATAAAATACCTACCAAATAGAACCGGGGGAACGATCCGGATCTAGACGAGGTCGGAGACGACGTTCTGCAGACGCTAGAATCTCCTGCAACGATGGCGATGGCGATGCACCATGACTAGATGCACCTTCATTCACGGATTGGGGGGAAGCCGCACCCGTGAAAGGTACATCAAGTCGATGAGGATCGACTACCACCTGATCCCGATGGACAGATGGTGATCTAGATGATCCGATCCCACGTCCTCGGGATCGTACCCCGCTACCACTACGACCACTAGAATGGGAGTGACTCATCTACAAGTTACATATAACAAAACAAAATCATGAAGACCCGTGAACTAGCAGTAAACCCTAATCCTAAACCCTAAACCCTAAACCCTAAAGAAACCCTAAAATCTACAACCCTAAACCCTAAACCCTAACCCTAAACACTAAACCCTAAATCCTAAACCCTAAATAAACCATAAACCCTACAATAACCCTAAACAAATCCTAAACCCTAAATTAACTCTAAACCCTAAAAAAACCCTAAAACCAAAAACCATAAAATCAAAAACCCTAAAATGCAAAAACCCTAAATTAAACCCTAAACACTCCCTAAACCTTAAATCCTAAACCCTAAATAAACTATAAACCCTAAAATAACCCTAAACAAATCCTAAACCCTAAATTAACCCTAAACCCTAAAAAACCCTAAAACCAAAAACCATAAAATCAAAAACCACAAATTAAACCCTAAAATAATTCGACCACAACCTTAAATCCGAACCAAAAACACCTAAAAATCGAAACAATTGAAAACTTTTTCATTAAAAATTGGAAACTTACTCGGTGACGGCAAATGACCGGCGCGGTGATGCGGCGGTGTCGCTGGGGGACGACGGCGCGGTTATGGGGCGGTGCAGCCACTGTTCAAACTCGATTCGAAAGCAAAAAATACAACGAACCTAAACTAAACCGATCGAAAAGGGGAAGAAGAGGGGAGACGCGAGTTCGGAAACTTACCTGGCGGCGGCGAAGGAGCGGCGGCGAATGACAGCAGCGTTCGAAATGGCTAAGTGTCTAAGGAAGAAGACGATTCGCGATGTTTTTAAGAATATTGCGAACGATTTATTCTGTCGCAATCTGTCGCTGTGTCATTAAAGCGGGAGACACGTGGACATTGCGACAGATTAATTCTTCGCCATCCGTCGTCATGAAAAAAAAGCGGGAGACGCAGATTATTGTCGACATTTTGCGACAATGTTGCGACCGATATCGTCGGTCGCAATATTGCCGACAACATTTTGCGACACTGTTGCGACAGATAGTCGGTCGCAAAATAATGTAACAATTAAAAAAAATAAAATGAAAAAATTTACGATAACTAATATTTTGATTTCGAATACAATATTTGTAATACAAATCGGTATTTTATACATAAAAAAGTTATTATTAATCGAACGAACCATATTCAGAAGTTCATGTTGTTTTTTCGTCCGACTCATCGGTATTGTCCTGCTCTTCGTCATTATTGTCTGCAAGTTCTTCAACTATTCCTTCTTCGGCTATTAACTTTCCAACCTCAAACGTGTCTTCAATTTGAAGAATGCTTTGATCGACATCTTGAAGCGGGATTTGTTCATCATTTTCTTCTTGAATAATAGTTCCCCTGGGGTTGATCTTCACGACGGCTCGCCAATCAATGTCTGACCTTCTTGTAATTTTCTTCGGATAAGGGATGTAACACACTTGATCTGCTTGAGAAGCCAATATAAAAGGATCATATTTTCCGTATCGACGTGTGTAACATATGTCAAAAACACCTGTTTTGTTGACTCTGATCCCTCGCATGGGTGTAGGATCAAACCAATCACACCTGAACATCATCACTTTGAGTCCAAAATGACCTGCATATTGGAGTTCAAAAATCTGCTGCAGTAGTCCGTAAAAATCGGGTTCGTTATCAGATGCACAGTACTCTGACCCTTTCACAGAAACACCAAAATTATGTGTCGAACGATGTTGTCCGTGTTCATGTGTGTGGAAAACGTATCATCTGGTAAAAAATATAGGCCAACATGTAACACGACAAATGGGCCATTGAACTAGCTCATGCAACCAAATGGATGATCTTTTGGTGACGTTCGAATCTGCAAAACCAAAAAAAAAAATAGGTTGTTTAAATATCAATATATACTTGATCGATCTTAAAAATGGGTATAAATAAGAAATTTGATGAAAAATTCTTACATATTCTTTTAACCACGTAGCAAACCCTTTTTCTTTAATTTTGGTCAATTCCTCGTCATTTACGTCACCATACATGTTGTATACTTGTTCATCAAAAATCCTGCACAATATATCAAAAAACTTGTAAATGAATTAATTTAAAAAAAGTGTACGCCATAAATAATTAAATGTATAAACGAACATTTCAAAAGGTAGTACTTCTTCTCGTGGTAGATGGATTGGTAAATGTTCCATCACATCAAAAAATGACGGTGGAAATATTTTTTCCAGATTGCAAATTACCAGAACTATGTTTTGTTTCAGCATGGTGATATCTTCAAGTTTAAGCGTCCGACTGCAAATCACCCGAAAAAATGAGCTGATCCCTGCACAATAACCACATATCAAGTTTATATATATATAGTTCACATATTAAAAAACAACATTAAAAAAATATATTGACATACCTGATAGACTCTCGTGTACATGTTGTGGAAGTAGTTCTGCAAATGCTATTGGAAGCAATCGTTGCATAAAGACATGACAATCATGACTTTTCATACCCGTTAATTTATTCCCTGCAATATCAACACATCGGGCCAGATTTGAAGAGTAACCATCGGGGAATTTCACATCATCCTTCAACCACTGAAAATTTTTTTTCTGCGCTTCTCCATATACACGAAAAACTGGAACCGGTGCTTTCCCATCTTCTGTAAGTTCCAACTCCTTCCTCAAACAAATTGATTTTATATCCTTCCTTGAGTTTGGATTGTCCTTCGGCTTTTGAGGTACATTTAACACCGTGTTTATGATGTTATCGAAAAAGTTCTTCTCGATATGCATGACATCAAGATTGTGTCGCAACTTGTGATGTCTCCAATATGGCAATTCCCAAAATATACTTTTTTTGTGCCAATTATGATATTCGCCATATCCTTGAATCGGCAAATGACCATTTCCACCGACTTCTGCAGTAACCCCTAATCCATATGATCTCACACAATCTTCAATCCGTTCGAATAATATTTCATCTCCCGTCAGTTGAAGCGGACTAGAATCACTTACAACGTGATTCTTACGAAAATTCTTCTTGTTTCGGCGCAATGCATGATTCCTTGGTAAGAAACGACGATGACAATCAAACCAACTCGTTTTTCTCCCGTTCGGCAACCAAAATGCGTCGGTCTCATCCATACAGTACGGACAAGCTAACCGACCATGCGTTGTCCAACCAGACAACATCGAGTATGCTGGAAAATCACTAATTGTCCACATCAGCACCGCACGAAGCAAAACATTTTGCTTTATTGACACGTCATATGCCTCAACCCCAATACTCCAAAGGTCTTTCAACTCTTCTATCAACGGTTGAAGGAAAATATCCAAATTCCTCCTGGGATGTTTAGGTCCCGGAACTAATATTGAGAGAAATAAAAATTCTCTATTCATACACATGTCCGGAGGTAAATTGTAGGGTGTTAAAATCACCGGCCATAGAGAATAATTTGGACCAGACATCCCAAATGGATTAAATCCATCCGTGCATAATGCTAGATATATGTTTCTAGTCTCACTTGCAAAATCAGGAAATACTTGTTGAAAGTGTTTCCATGCTAAACCATCGGATGGATGATGCATTTCTCCATCAGGCGTCGAATGCTCGCCATGCCATCGCATAAATGATGCTGTCTTTTCGGATTGATATAACCTTTTCAAACGATCTGTTATAGGCATATAAAACATTCTCTTCAAAGGAATTAACTTGCCTTTTTTTGAAGCTTTCCAGCGTGGTCGATATCTGTCTTTCCCGCAGAAACGACATTCTATCAATTCTGCATCTTCTTTCCAAAAAATCATACAGTTGTCTTCACAAACATCAACCTTCCGGTAAGGTAGACCCAACGTACGCATCAGACTCTTCGTCTCATAATATGATTCTGTTGCAGTGTTACCTTCCGGAAGATACTGTTTAAACATCTGACTGAAGCCATCCATACATCTCTCCGGAAGATTGTAGTCAGTCTTCATATTCATCAATTGTGAAGATAATGATAATCTTGACAGCCCTTGTACGCAACCTTCATATATCGGAGTGTTCGCCGTATGAAGAAGGAGCAACGTTGGGAAATGCATCATTCACCATCTCTGCATATAGATTTCGGTCTTGATCTTCTTGAAAGATCGGAGGTAGCGACGTGTTTTCCACAAGTTGTTCTTGCATTTGTGAAACACGTGATGATGACGACGTATCATACGTTTCTCCATGAGCCAACCAAACATAATAGTTTGACATAAAACCTCTTCTATAAAGGTGCTTACACACTTCATACTGACTTCGCCATCTTTTATTCTCGCATTTTGAGCACAGACATGGTAACTTCGAACTCTCAATATACGACGTTTGACTTGTTGCAAACGCCATAAAATGTTGTAATCCTTCAGCAAACTCACTCGAGATTTGATTAGAAGAATCAAATCTATTATACATCCACATTCTGGATGAAAAAGACATTTTTTTTGTAAATAAAGTTTTTTTCCTATCTATGCATGCTCATCGCGGATATATAGGAGAAACGTTGCGACGGAATTGCGACCGATATATTCTGTCGTAAAATGATTTGCGACCGAAGTGCGACAGAATTGCGACAAAAGTTAGGTGACATACCATTCACGTGTGTACCTAATTTTGCGACACAACGGTGAGTTGCAAGTCCGTCGCAAATATTGAGCGACTCCTACAATGTGTCGCATATCGGTCGCATAATATCCGCGACGCATAACATCTGTCGCAAATGTGTCGTACACGTACCCCGACCGAACATATCTGTCGCATATTGTGTCGGTACATACCGACAGACCATCTGTCGTAAAATATCTGTCGTTTTCCGTCGTATTTCTGTCGCAAATACGTGCGACAGAGATATCAGTCGCAAGCGGTCGGCAATTTGCGACAGATATTGCGTCCAAGTCCGACAGAGATATTTTTCCGAGATTGTGTCACTTTTTAGTCGCAGTCTGTCGCAAATTATATTGCGATTGAAATTTCGGTCGCAACAGGTGTCTCAAATTACAGTTTTTCTTGTAGTGTGTGGACAAAACATCATATCTTTCGTAATTCATCACCAAATACAAGGATAGACATATCTGATAACTCGTATTTCTGACATTGATAACGATAACGTAAGGATTCGATACTTATTGTCTTTGTTAAAACATCAGGAAAGCGTGGAGGTTCTGTCTTGAGCTGGGGAACTAGGTTAAAAATCGTTGCAGAAGCCGCCCAAGGTTCGCCATATTTGCAATCCTCGACACTTTTTTCATTCTTTCTTTGGCTGCAAAGAACAATATCGCAAGAACATAAGTCACTTCTAACAAAATGGTTGCTTCATATAAATCTCTTATGTCCTGTAAGGATTGGAGTACTTGCATAACGGTTGCAAACCACCAATGGTTCATAGAGATGTCAAAACTACGAATATATTGCTCAACGAGCATTTACAAGCGAAACTCGCCGATTTCGGACTCTCCAGATCTTTTCCGACCGAAGGTGAAACTCATGTTTCAACCGTGGTTGCTGGAACTCCCGGATACCTCGATCCCGAGTAAGTATTACTATTATAGCTTAGTCCCAAATGAAATTTCAAAATTTTCTTTCTTCATGATGTACCAAAAAAAACGTTAACCATGGTGTATTGTCGACAGATATTATCGTACCAACTGGTTGACAGAGAAGAGCGATGTGTATAGTTTCGGTATTGTGTTGTTGGAAATCATCACGAACCGACCTGTCGTTGAGCAGAACCGTGAAAGGCCACACATAACTGAATGGGTGGGACTAATGCTTACAAGGGGAGACATCGATAACATTACGGATCCAAAACTGTATGGAGATTACGACAGGAACTCGGTGTGGAAAGTGGTTGAACTGGGAATGTCGTGTGTCAATCCATCCTCGTCGAGAAGGCCGAACATGTCTCAAGTCGTGATCGAACTGAACGAGTGTTTGGTGTATGATCAGAACTCGCGGACGGGGACGAGCCGAGACATGGACTCGAAGAGTTCCGTCGGAGTGAGCATGACTTACGGTACTGAAGTGTTCCCCAAGGCTCGGTAGCCGTCTCGTCTACGTGAAGAATATCTCCTTTTTTGTCACGTGTCAAATTTCATTTTGGCCTGATTCATGTAATGTGAAACTTATGTCTGAAAAATATCTGGGTGTTAATAAGGGTCTCGACTGCGTAATGGCTCAAGGTTTTTGTTTAGTTACTTATTAGGGTTCCATGGTGAAATCTAAATTAGGTACTGCAAATTTTTTTTCGAATTTTTTTAAGTAGTTTATTTGCGAAGAATTGTACAATTCTTCATGAATAGACATAATACAAGAACATAAATATAGGAAAAATATAATGTCCCTGAGAGATTGTGAAGATCGTTATGGATAAATGTTTTATAGGAAATTATCGAGAGAATGTTTTTTTTTTTATAATGGAGGACCCTTAACTGCTATCCTTCGGACGCGCTGACTAGGTAAATCTCCGGTCCGGGAGTAGCCTTTGTATACGGATCATATAAACCCATAAATTATCTCCCTCGTCACCAGTGAGTAATCGAATACTCAACCTCAAAGTGGAGTTACCTCCTATCAATTTTTTGCCAAAAAACTTAATTTACAATTAATAATGTAGTATAAACCGAAATGGTTGTATTTTTTATTGTATTTCAAAGTCGTAATCCGATAATCTCAAGGAATAAAACATTTTAAAAAATGATTACACAATTTAAAAGTATATATGGAATCCTACAATTTCTACATGTTTCAACTTTTATTTTAGGTTCATATATATATTTTTTTCTTATTATCTTATATTTGTATAACAGGTAGCCGTATACGTGCAGAAGGCTAATCAACGTCTTAATAGCTCAATTTTTCTCAATCAACTGTGAATTATTTTATTCATCTTAAGAAAAATATTTACAACATGCACGACGACTTGGTACGTGCTTTTCAATTTGCTGCATTATGGCCAAATCGATGCACAATAGAGAGGCTTGCTTGACCTTGACTCGCATGCAATAATTGTTATGATTTTAATATATATATATAGAACACTAGGTGGAAACATAAATACACACTTAATGCAAAATCTTACAGCCTGTGCTTATTGTTGTTTTAATTGTCGGTTCAATGGTGTTCTTATACGTTATCTTGTTTTTTATTTAATGCATATTATATTATTTTTAAAATGCCTTGAAATCCTCTTAGGATATTTGTCGAGTCCATAATTTCTCACTATTTCTCAATGATTATAGGGACGTATATATTGTCAATTCCTTCTTTAAAAGAAATTAAGTATTAGCAATTTATAGCTCTTTTGTTTTGGCTGTATTTTCTTTTATTATTGATGAAACATATACACTCTTTTATTTTCTTTTATTCGATTTTCTTACAGAATGTAAATCATAATATTATGTTGTAAAATAATCAAATTAATAGTTAAATTCAGGTGGCATTCATAAAATAACGGCCTCTACAGGTGCTATAACAATTAGGGGTGGACATTTCGGAAAACGGTTCTGGTTCGGGACGGAATGGATCGGTTCGGTTCTTTCTGTTTTACAAAAATAGGTATCAATCGGGTTTTTTATTGTATTCGGTTCGGTTCGGTTTCGGTATCGGTTCGGTTCGGTTCCGGGTTTTATTAAAAAAAAATGATAGATTTCCTTTAAAAATATTCGGTTTTTCAGGATTTTTAAAGTTCGGTTCGGTTCGATTCCGGAAAAATTCGGTTCTCTAAAAATGGTACCATTCGGAAAATAACAGCGGTTTCGGATCGGAAAAAATACCGTTTTAACGGTTCGGTTCGGTCCGGTTCCGAAGAACCGAACCGAAATGTCCAGCCCTAGTTTTCGGAATCGAGATATATACATATATATATATATATAGGGGATATGTTTGGTAAATAGATTTTTTGAATAATATCCATTCATTTACTTGAGCTCTGATATATATATATATATATATATAGTAAATTCCAAATCCATATTTCAGCCAATGTAAACGTTCCAGCATCGGTTTTTTTTATTAAACAAAAAAAGGTTCGTAAATATACATTACGATACCTCCATGGAGTTGACTTATACCGGGTGGTCCGGACAACATGGGAGAATCTTCCACCACTCATTTCATCAAGCATTTTTCAGCGTTCACTGTATTGGGTTTCTACATTAAATTTTATTATTTTGCATTTCATAATTTCTTGATATTTTTTTTCCAAGTTGACTTGTCAAAGGGTTGACCTCGAACAAGCTGATCATTCATGCCACATAAATATGTAACATACATTCCATATAATATAATATATATTATCACATATACGTATAGGTGATTATATTGCCCATGAGAGAAGTTTGCTCATAGCTTAAATATTTGAGAACCTTGGCATTTCTCAGTTTCAATTCCTGGGGAAAAATAGGAGAAAATGAAGAATCCTCGATGGCTTTTATGTGGGTTTATTGTAACAGTTGCCCTTATGCATCTTATTCAAGCTCAAAACCAGCAAGGTATATACACACACATACACATATATATACACGTATATATATGTATGTATATGAACATTTTCATGTTGATGTATCATTTTGAGGTATTGATTCAGGAAAATGAACCCTTTTTCTTCTGATTGTGTTTACAGGATTCATTAGTTTGGATTGCGGGTTATCCCCTAATGGATCTCCCTATACCGAACCCTCGACCGGGTTAATATTCACATCCGACGTAAATTCCATCCAGAGCGGGAAAACCGGAAGAATCCAAAAGGAATTCGAACCGAACTTCATGAAACCGTACTTGATGCTAAGATACTTCCCGGACGGAACACGAAATTGCTACAACCTGAATGTGACGAAGGGCACGAGCTATCTGATCAAGGCAACGTTCGTGTACGGAAACTACGACGGTCAAAACAATTACCCGAGCTTCGATCTGTACATGGGTCCGAACATTTGGACGACGGTGGATTTGAGCGGGCGAGTGAACGGTACGGTCGAGGAGATCATTCATGTGCCGAGCTCAAAAACTTTGGACGTGTGTCTGGTCAAGACAGGAACAACAACTCCGATGATATCGGCCTTAGAGCTTCGACCGTTGAGAAACGGTTCTTATGTTACGGAGAGTGGCTCTCTCAAGTACTTTTTCAGGGTTTATTTCAGCAATTCCGGTCGCTATATACGGTATGCCTATACTTACTATCCCTCTTTATATATATATTATTGATACATAGTTATATTTGGGGTAGATGAATAGAAAAAACCTTTGATATTTTGGAAAAAGCCAAAAATAACTATTGTTATTACAGAAAATTTGTGTAGTACTAAAATTCACGTGTGATTACGGTTAGTATTTTGGTTGGTTTTTCATATTCCTTATAGATTAATGATTTCTTAAAAATACAAATATAATAATATATAATTCTACACCAACTGCAAGCAAAATCTAAATTAATGTCTTTTTTCGGTTAAATATTCGGATTTCTAAATCCTTATTTTGATATTTTTATTTTCTATTTTTCTTCGATCTAGTACTCGAAATATGAAATAAATAAATAAATAACCCATCATTTTGATCGATTATCCACCAGAAAAAAAAAGTCAACACTACGTGGCTTGAGCTGTTGAAAGGTAAAATATTGAGAGGTAGGTAATTAAATAAAGATCTGAAAGTTGAAGTATTCAAAATGAGAAGATATAAAAAGCTGATGGGTCCTTTTCTTTTTTTCAAATATTGGTTTTTTTTGTGGAATTTTATTTTTTCGGCCATAGTGTTTCCCACGTTGACTAAGACGACTTTTTCTTTTTTTTGGCCAATGTGTGTATATATATATTTATATATTTTTTTATAACGTAAAATTCCTAACTGCTACACTTCACAAGCGTTGACTAGGTAAAACCTCAGAACAATGTATATTAGTTATAAATACCATTTTCTTTCACTAAACAGCTGCATATATTATATGCATTTGCAAAATTATACCTATTAATACTCTCCTTAGAACCAAAACGTTGATTGAGTAATTAAGCCTCAACCTTTGCCATATGCGTTTGCGTTTGTTTGCGTTTGCGGTTGAAGTTTGCAAATGGGAATTTTGGATTCTTAGGTTAAAGATTGTTCGAAACACAAAAACTGTGTTTGTGATTGGGTTTGTATTCGGTGTTCTTTTCTATTCAATACCGATAAATATTTATTTTGCACATAATTAGAATCAATAATTTGGAATGCTAGAAAATTGAAAAAAAAGACACGTTGAATATTAATTTTTTATAATCTTATAACGAAACCCAAATACGGTTAAATAACCGTAACCTAGTTTGTCGGAACGAAACCTAACACAAGATATTGTTGTGCATGTAGGTATCCCGACGATATATTTGATCGCAAATGGTACTCGTATTTTCAGCCCGAGTGGACTCAGATCACGACGAGTCAGAACGTAAGCAACTCGAACACCTACGAGCCACCAGTGGCCGCACTCGCTACGGCCGCAACGCCCACGAACGCAACTGCACCATTGACCATTACGTGGAACCTTAAGCCTCCGACCTCGAATTTTTACCTTTATGTTCATTTCGCCGAGATTCAGAATCTAAGTTCAAACGCCTCGAGGGCCTTCAACGTTTTGTTAAACGGTGAAAATACGTTCGGGCCGTATAGCCCTAAGCGGCTGGAAATAGAAACCTTGTTCGACAAGAAACCCGAGAAATGCGACGGAGGAAAATGCGTCTGGCAGCTCGCCATGACCCCGAATTCGACTCTTCCGCCTCTGGTTAGCGCTATCGAGGCTTTCACCGTTATCGATTTTCCACTTTCGGAGACCGATCAAGATGACGGTACGTCATGTCTATGTTTTCGTATTCTTGGTTATAAAGCTGGTTCGTATTGGAATATTCTATATAAATACACCGATTTCTTAAAATGTTATAAAGAATATATATGAATTTTGAAACTTTCGAAATTAAAAATTCCAATCAGTCAAACCCTGCGAATTTTTTTGGTCTTTTTTCAGTGTTTGCTATCAAGAACATAAAAGACACTTATGAAGTGAGCAGAGTGAGTTGGCAAGGAGATCCTTGTCTCCCTCAACAGTTCACGTGGGACGGTCTGAACTGCAGCGACACGGATACTTTTACTTCACCAAGAATCACTTCCTTGTAAGATTCTTGTCACCGGTTTATCGTTAAATCTCCAATGTTTTCTAAGTGTCTGATTCATGAAAATATTACATTTATAATCAAACCGTTAGGGTTTTGTCTTCGAGTGGATTAACCGGGAGCATAGCTTCAACCATACAGAATCTGACAGAGCTACGTATACTGTAAGTAACCCCCTTGCTCGACTAAAGGCAAAACCATTCTTCTCGTTGGATTCGATCGTCCTAATGGCATTACCGTCTTTTGCGATTTCTAGGGACTTGTCGAACAACAATTTGACCGGAGGAGTGCCCGAATTTCTAGCCGGAATGAAATCGTTAACCCTAATGTAAGTTGCTCGAGAAAGAATGGAAAATTTCGTCTCAGGGCTTTCTCAGCGTTTCCTGATACATATGCTTGATCTTTGCTCTGTCTTGACAGAAACTTAAGCGGGAACAATCTTACTGGCTCAGTTCCTCAAGCCCTTCTCGATAAACGCGGCGAAGGACTAGAATTAAAGTATGATTTTCTCGAGAAAATTTTCGCCTTCGATGATTATCGAAATCCTTAGGGTCTTGAACAAGGCTTAATTTCTTTCTGCAGACTCAACGGAAATCCGAAGCTTCTTTGTCAGTCTGTCTCGTGTGATAATCTCGGTGGAACGGGAAAGCATCGCAAAAAGAGCGTC
>NW_010966021.1:1433095-1514573 GCF_000463585.1 Tarenaya hassleriana | reverse complement strand
GCGTCGTGGTACCCGTTGTGGCTTCGGTTGCTTCTGTACTCGCCGTCCTCGTAGCTGGACTAGCTCTATTCTTCGTTTTCAAGAAGAAGAAGCAAGCAAATGCCAATGGTATTTCGAAGAAAATTCACCAAACAGCAAAACATTATATTATAACGTAACAAAGCTATAAAATCTTGAACCGTTTAGTTAGTTTTGTAACATCTAAGTCATGCTCTGCAGGTCGAGTTCTATCGGTGAATGCACAACCGGACGGTAGATCGCCTCAATCTTCTCAACCATCGATAGTACCGAGAAATAGAAGGTTTTCTTATCCAGAAGTTCAGGCGATGACGAACAACTTCCAAAGAATTCTCGGGAAAGGAGGGTTCGGAGTTGTCTATCACGGTTATGTGAACGGTACCGAACAAGTCGCAGTTAAAATGCTGTCTGAGTCATCGGCTCAAGGTTACAAACAGTTCAAAGCCGAGGTACTTATACTTATACCGAAATCTTCATATATATCTTTATTTTTTGTCATCAAATCATTTGTAGCGAAAAATATGAGATTTTCGCTTGTTAGGTCGAACTTCTACTGAGAGTTCACCATAAGAATCTTGTCAGTCTTGTCGGATATTGCGACGAAGGAGACAACTTGGCCCTCGTCTACGAGTACATGGCCAACGGAGACTTGAAAGAGCATCTCTCCGGTAAGCAGTAACACAACATTTTTTCTTGCAGAATTTACCCGAAACGCCAAGAAAATGGATAAGATTTTCGGGTTTTTTTAATCTGACATAAAAGATTCAGAATTTCATTCATGTCTTGGCTTGAAAATGCAGGAAAACGTGGTGGATCTGTTTTGAATTGGGGAACTAGACTAAAGATTGTCGCCGAGGCCGCTCAAGGTTCGTGTTTCGTGCATTTGTTTTCCGATATCGATATTTGCTTACCACTCCAAAGGCAGGATTTGAACTCAGAGAACTGAACAAGAACCCTAATCACAATTAGCTAAGCGCCTTCTTGTTAGCCATTGCTTTTACCAATTATTCTCACCGAGATCACGTTTCAATTTGTCTGTAGGACTGGAGTACTTGCACAACGGATGTAAACCACCAATGGTTCATAGAGATGTCAAAACGACGAATATATTGCTCAACGAGCACTTACAATCGAAACTCGCCGATTTCGGACTCTCCAGGTCTTTCCCGACCGAGGGTGAAACTCATGTTTCAACCGTTGTTGCTGGAACTCCCGGATACCTCGATCCCGAGTAAGTATAATGCTCCACAAACCATCAAATGATAATTCCGTGAAGTTAATGTTTTCTTGGGTAAGAAGGATGTGATATTGCTCTTGCAGATACTACCGGACAAACTGGTTGACAGAGAAGAGCGATGTATATAGTTTCGGGATTGTGTTGTTGGAAATCATCACGAACCGGCCAGTGATCGATCAAACTCGTGAGAAGCCACACATAACGGAATGGGTGGGGCTGATGCTTACAAGGGGAGACATCGGTAACATTATGGATCCGAAACTGTACGGAGATTACGACAGGAACTCGGTGTGGAAAGTGGTTGAACTGGGAATGTCGTGTGTGAATCCATCCTCATCGAGAAGGCCGAACATGTCGCAAGTCGTGATCGAACTGAACGAGTGTCTGGCGTCTGAGAAATCGAGGGTCGGGACGAGTGGAGAAATGGACTCGAAGAGTTCCATTGAAGTGAGCATGACTTATGCTACTGAGTTGAGCCCTAAGGCTCGTTAAGTGCATATACATACATACATATATATATATATATATGGATGAAGAATATGAAGCTTTCAATTTGCATTGTTTTTTTTTTGTGGAACATAGAAATTTGTTGTATTCAATGGTTGTGATGCTGATTCGATGTTGTAAGTTTTTTCCCGATCATTTTAGCAACTTTTTTTTTTTGTTTGTGAAGGATTTTGTATCCATCCGAATAAATTTCAGTAAGTTTTTAAGATAAATAATATATTATCATAATATGAAAAGTTCCGAGTGGTTGTAATGGCTGTAAAGACAATGATTTATAATGATTGCGGGTAATTAAAAACTGACATAAAGTTAAACGTAAAATTTATAACAAATATAGGGTCTATACGTTAAAAATTATATAATACGGCTGAACCTTATATCAATTATTAGAGAATAAAGGTTGTTATTAATTCAAATTAAATATGATCTGGTTTGTTCTTAATATATAAGATTTCGATATTAAAATGAGTAGAGAAAACTAATTCTATATATAAATATCGTTCATAATATCCTTTATCTTTTATGATGAACCGAATTAAACAATGTAATTAAGAGACGTTATATATTTAATTAAGTATTTAGTTTTTTTTAAGTTACTAATACTTAAGTATCAATATATGATCACAAAGAATCCTTGCTGTAAACACTTTGATTTCACACATACTTGGACAAGAGCAGAATCATCTTGCTCCAGGGTAAAGCTCAGTGGTGTAATTCATGGTGAGCTCGATCGAAGAATCGTTGGTTGAATCCGTCATTCGGCTCCCTTGGTTCCTCGCCATCTCCATTGACAAGCATCCGTTGAGCTCCACGACAACCTGAGTCATTGTCGGCCTCCGAGCGGAAGAAGGGTTCAGACACGCCATCGCTGTTTCCACAGCTTTCCAGATCGAGTTCTGATCGAAATCTCCTTGCAGCTTCTGATCGACGATGCTGTTTATATCTCCCCTCGTCAGCATCAATCCCACCCATTCTCCGATGTGAGCTCGTTCCCGGCTCTGATCGATCACGGGCCGGTTCGTGATTATCTCTAGAAGCACGACCCCGAAGCTGAAAACATCGCTCTTCTCTGTCAACCAGTTCGTTCTGTAGTACCTGCGGGAGAATCGAAATCAAAGCGTTGAGAACGAATTCCCTGTTGCGTGTTCCGCAAGAAATCGTTGTCGAACTTACTCGGGATCGAGATATCCGGGTGTTCCCGCAACAACGGTCGAGACATGGGTTTCGTTACCGAGCGGGAAAGAACGGGACAGCCCGAAATCTGCGAGCTTGGCTTCGAATTTCTCGTTCAGTAAGATGTTTGTCGTCTTGACGTCTCTATGAACGATTTGAGGCTTACATCCACTGTGAAGATATTCCAATCCTTGAGCTGATTCCGCCGCGATTCTCAGCCTTCCTTCCCATGTCAAAATCGACGGTCCACGCTTTCCTGAAACCGATATCGAAATGTCAAATCTCAGAATCAATCATATAAACCCTAAAAAGAATCTGAACATGCTTCATAAAGTCCGACCTGATAGATGTTCATTCAAGTCTCCATTGGCCATGAACTCGTAAATGAGTGACAACTTCTCGTTTTCGTCGCAATATCCAACGAGGCTCGTCAGATTTTTGTGATGAACTCTGAGAAGAAGCTCAACCTAATGACAGAATCCATTAACGAGTTCAAGCTTAAGAATAAGATCAGGATTACTACGGTTACTACAGAACATGGATTTATGTAACATATTCAGTTACCTCTGCTTTGAACTGTTTGTATCCTTGGACTGAGGAGCCGGTAAGCATCTTCACAGCGACGGGATTGTTGTCGAGGATACCGTAATAAACGATCCCGAACCCTCCCCTACCGAGGATTCTCTCGAAATTGTTTGATATCTTTAAGACCTCAGAATAAGTAAACCTTCGATTCTTCGATTCGTAACTGTGAAGTGAACTTGAGTGTAAAGGCGTTGTTCCGGTACCCGAGACTGCACTAAATTCAGGCTTGTTTTTCTTCTTCTTTTTAAGAATCAGAAAGGTTACAAGCCCGGCAACAACGACGAATATCGAGACGAGAGATGCAACGACGGGTACAACTGCGGAGTTCTTCTTCTTTTTTGGGGTACATGAAGAAGATGAACAAAGACCAGGGTTACCCTCAACGCTGCAGTTTCATGGAGGTTATGCAGACAAAAGTCAGTTCCAAAGTTCTCAAACATTTCGATTAGCATTCAGAAGCAAGTTTTTACCTTAACGTAATCGACCCTTGTTGCGATTTTTCAAGGAGACTTGCGGGAATCGAACCGTTAAGGTTGTTTCCCGAGAGATTTCTGAGAGAATTCAAGAACAGAAGGTAAACACACTGATCTCCACTGTTCTTTTGCAACGAAGAAACTTCAGATATGAAGCCTATACTCATCTTAAGGCAATAGCTGCACTTACATTACTTTCAGAGTGTTCATCCTTGCTAGAAATCCCGGTACCGAGCCAGACAGATTGTTGTTAGACAAGTCACTGCCAAAAAACAAGCCAAACCCTTAACACATACACACACATATACATAGGATATAATCAGAAACCAGAGGCTTAAGCATCATCTTCTTACAGGGTTTCTAAATTTGCAAGGCCTGTTATCGAGTCCAGTATCTTCCCGGTTAATCCATTACCAGACAAGTTCCTGTTTCCAAGTCCGGTTTAGATCAAGATCTGAACACATTAATATGAACACGGTCAAAGGTTGCCACGGACAGAACAGACTTACAGAGACGTGATTATTGGCGGGTCGTTACCGCTGTAACTGCAGGCGACACCATCCCAACGGTAATCCTGTGGCACGCATGGATCTCCTTGCCAGTCAATTTTGTTCAGTCCATATCCCAATTTGGTCTGTACCATTGCATCAACTGATACATTTTTTCTTTACAAGTAAGTATCTAATTTCACAAAATAATTCGTCCATAGTTCTATCTGAATGATGTGTATATATATCATCCAAGAACTCACCTTCTTGTTCACCGGTTCCTTCCTGAGGTAACAGATTCACTAAGTACACTTCCATGGCGTTGAGAAGCGGTGGCAGTGTCGAATTCCCCGTCCTCCTCAGTGTGAACAAGTATTGCCCGTTTGCATCCGCCCCCACGGAAAACGGCGTGAATACCGAGGTCGTGGTCAAGGCAATTGGCCTAAAGGGTCCGTAAAGTCGCCGACCGTTGTACTCAATAGTGAACTCTCTCGTCTCGTTGGATCCGAGCTCCTGAATCTCGGCAATGTGCATGAACACATAGAACAGTTCTGTTCCATTCAAACCTGTTAACGTTATGTTCATCGGCGCCATCGGGTCTATCGGAATAGAGGCTGTCCTCATCGTAATCTCTGGCGGCTGGTAGTCATTGTCAATACTCACTGTCTTATTGGTACTTATCTGTGTCCAGTTCTGAAAGTTGAACGGCGTCCAGATACGATCAAACACGTCGATTCCATACCTAAAACATCGAAACCGGATATCTTTAGATGCATTCCGAATCTGTGATTTATCATGCACAGTTAAAGAAAATGATCAGGGTTTTGGACCTTAAGACAAGATCAGAAGTTGAACCAACATCGGCACGTATAAATGTTTGCAGAGATCCGGACTGAGTCAAGTAAGTCGTGTTCTTCAGTTTACGAAGCTCTAACGCGGAAATGAAAGGCGTAGAAGCGCCTGTCTTGACCAAACAGACGTGCAAATGATCTGACTTCAAGAGATGAATCATCTCAAAGATCGATGGAGTTGTCGAATTCGTGATGGAGACCGTCGTCCAGAGATTAGGACCGAGATGGAGATCGAACCGAGGGGTCGTGTTGTTGTCGTAATCGCCTTGCAAGAAACTCGCCCGGATCAAATACTCGTCGCCCGCCGTCAGATTCAGACTGTAGCAGCTCCTAGTCCCTTGTGGAAAACTCCTGACATACCTGTTCACAAGTGAAATGATTTAAGACAAGAACTCTGGGTTTTTTTTATCATCTCTTTGTCCGAAACCAGATCAAGAACATGAAAAATCGCACAAACCCTTTGTATGTATCTGTTTTTTTCTAAATATACTCACACATTGCAGGCAAAGTATTACGTATATGTACATGAAATGCCGAGAACTGGACCAAGATGAACTAAAACTCAAGATTGCTGTTCTTGAAAAAAATACCAAGTTTGCTGCTGGAACTGGGTCCGGTACTCAGCTCTGATGCTCCTACCGATACCGGTGTCGATGAAATTCGCGTCAGAGATATAGCTAATGTTGGTCGTTTTCTCTCGGTAGCTGGTTTCCTTCGGCGAGCCGCAATCCAAGCTGATGAATCCTGCAGAATTCCGACGGGAATTTTGAAAAAAAAAAAAGACAGCATTTTCAGAGGAGGAAAGTGATTAACGTTGTAATGAAACGGTTCTGTTAGTTACCTGATTGGTCTTGGGCAAGACAAAGAAGTGAAGCGGAGAGGATCCCGAGAGGAAGAAAGACGAGACAAAGAGAAAACGCCATTGATGTGCTTTTGTCCAGTTCTTGCTGAGTTCTTGTCTTGTGACCTCTGCGGAGAGAGAGAAATGGAGGAATTAAAGAAGGGCGGATGAGATGGATATTAAAGAATTCAAGTTTGGTTTTTTTTGTACAACTCGGCGAGTTGATGTTATTACAAAAAAAAAAAAGAGCCGTCAAAGTCAACTATTTCAAATAATGAAAGGGGTGATTTTTTGTCAAGGCGTTGACGTGGAAAAAAAATGGTTTAATTGGAATTTAAACTGTGGGAGTAAATTCACACGTAATTGCGTGGTTTATGTCGTTTAGGTTTAGCAAAGTAGAATAAATTATAATTACCGTTATTAATAATTAATATGCATCAAGTTGACATTATGTAATTGCATGGTTTATCAGCTTAGGTGCAACTGATGGTTATCTAGACGAAACAATTCAGATATTATATTAAAATTTGCTTATTATTATATTTTTATTGCTAAACAATATATATATATATATAATTCCAAAATAATAAAAATATTATATAGTCTAGAAGATTATATATATATATATATATTCATAATATTTTTTTCTGGCAAACTATATTCATAATATTCACTTACAATAATTTATATTTATACCTCTTTTAACAAATCTTTTAGTGTTTTCTATATTAAATTGGAGATTTTATAACCATTCAACTATGACGTAAACCTTTTTTTATCAACAGATCATGGTAAAAATGCAAATTTCTGTCGTTAAATTAATCCATTTTTAGCACATTAATTGGTAATTATTTAAAAAAATATAATGTTAGAATTTTTATTATATTATTATTATAATAATATTTTAGTTAAAATTTTAAATTATATCTTGTATTCATTATCAAATTAAATTATACTAAAAAACTAAATTATCTATCAAACTGATAATGGTTTACACGTGTGATGTATATGTAGAGATTTTATCTATTTTCTATTAAAGATGTTTTATTTAATTAACTGTACTCTGTGAACGCGTTTCGTAACGCGCAAAAAATTAAGGGGAAACAGGGAAGAAAAGATATTGGCTGGGGAAGGAACTCCGACATGGACAAGTGAAGCCGAGCAAAGACACCCACCAAGACCGGACAGAGTTCTGGTCAAAGTAATAATAATAATAATAATAATAATAATAATAATAATAATAATAATAATAATAATACCCTTTTTTATTTATTTTTTTGGGCCTTCAATCGTAAAGAAGAGAAGATGGTGAGCATTGTATAATTGAAATGTATACGCGAAGAATCTCCACGGAAGATTTCATAGTTACTGCTTCCAGAAACCGTTGACCGTTTAATTTTAATATCATCGCATTTTTTTTTTTTTTTGATACATTGGGAACCTCAACCACCAGCGTAGCCCTTTGGGCTCGCTAACCCCCGATCACAGCGGTGGCCTGTGACGTAGCCTTTGGCGCAGTCGTTGGCTCGCTGACCAAGGGGTCACAGCGGTGGCCCTTCGGGCCCGCGGAGTACGAGTAAACCCAAGCCCACACGCACGAATCTACAACACACGTGTAGGAGGTAAATCAGCCGTAACTGACAGGCGACAGGTGAGCGGCTGGAGTCGAACCCCCAACCTCTGAGTATGTGGGATGTGCTCCTACCAACTCACCTGGGGGTTTCCCCCGCTCATCGCATCTTTTGTTTAAGTTAATTACCCACTTCTCCGTGACTATAACCTATAATTAGCTTATTTATTAATATCAATACTTCATAGAAATTCGTCAAATCTTCTTCACGACATTTGAAATTAATTTGATACATGGTTATTTTTTGTTAATAGAAAATCTAACTTAAAATTACAAGCTTTGTGAAAATGTTCTAATTGGTTGGTTATGTGTTGTATTAGACTGTTAGTATTAAATTTTTCTGAATATACATCAATTCCTTTTTGTCCATTTCCTATTGAAAATAGTTAAAATTACTCAAAATATATATCAAAATTACTCGATAAAATTTTGTCCACGTCGATGCATTCCTCATCTTGTAAACATAATAATCAATTTTGTGTTTTTCTAAAAAATTCAACTCTAATGGTTAAATTTTCCTTTTTTTGGGCCCCTTTTAAAGAAAACTTTTTTTTTTGGACGTGAACGGCGGCACACGTCGGTGCCCAATTGTTTTCGAGATCGTGGGACAACGATATTACATCGCCATATGGTTGACCGCCGACTCCTAAAAAAAATTCTTACGAAAATTCTGAAAATTAAATCCATAAATTGTCGACATGTTCTAAGATCTTATGTGTAGGACAAACTTAAATCGCCACTAAGTTTTGGAAGATGTGAAAAAGCGACATGGACATGCATGCATAGTGATGTAGAACACATCCCATTATACTTTTTTACGGTGTTGAAATTAGAATATTATAAAAAAAAATTTGTAACATTATATATATTTCGTTATTTTATCTTTCCCAACATTTTTTTTAGATCCTACTTACCTTCAATAGTCTAATATGATAACATAAGAGTTGGAAAATGTGGCATGGCATCATCATACTTGTAATATATTTGGACAAGGTCATACTTGTACGCAGAAAGAGATATATATCTAATTATATGCTTATTAATAGAAATATATATATCCGATCATCAATTCAATTATTGGCGGACGTACGTAATATATTCCAAGTGCAGGACAACAGAAACATTTGATTATTTTGCTCGAGAATCATTCTATATTTTAATACTGCATGGCTTGGTGAAATATTTATTTTTATATTAACGTGGAATTAATTTATTATTTGTGATCCGATGATAAATAAAATTTATCCGTCTGTCGTTTCACTACGAATTAATTTTATACATCGCATCCCACAAGAATGTCTTCATGATTCTTATTGCTCTTCCACTTCATGAGTACACATAATGTTACATCGAATAGTGAATACATAAAATAATTAGAGCAATTTACCATTCTTTTTAAAAAAAAATTTATATAAAACGAATTTATATAGAAATATTCAAAAATACATATAGATGAAACAAAAGGGTGGATAATATGGCAAAACAAATGAACATTGATGAATCCTTGATAACGCATCTATCGTCCGTCGGTTACGGTCGATTCACATCCCATCGTATATCGCGGATTCGTGTATAGGGGCGGGAATTTACCTATCCAGCGTGTCCAAAGGGTAGCAGCTAGAGTTCCCACGTTATAAAAAAAAACATTGATGAAAAGATAAGAACGTGTAATTAAATAAAGCCACGAAGTTGATTAGTTTGTAATAATTAGTGCAGAATCTTATAAGGAAATTTGCTTAATAACAGATGTAGGCGAAATATTTGTCCAATAATGTCTCGACGGTAACTTTGCAAGTCATTTGTAAAAAAGAAAACAAATAATGGAAAAATATAAGAAAATATTAATCAAATAAAACCAGGCCGACATAAACGGGCCTGGGCCCAGACCCACTAATATAAACCCTTTCAAAAAGCTGCATACGATTCATTCAATGTACAAACATGACCGTTGTGGCTGGATCCCGGGTAAGAAAGATTTCTCCTTTCTTTGCTCGGACCGTTCAACTGACATGCTGATACTAGTGATGTAAAACGGGCTGGCTCGGACCGGCCCGGACCGGCTCGTCTCGAGCCAGCCTTATTTTCATGTGCCACGCATGAGAGTTGCAAAACCAAAACTGTCCCACAAACTTTAGTTGGTAATTAAAGTTTTCAAGCACTTATGCAAATATCAACCTCATTATAGGTTCTTCCTTTTCCTTTGCATATAGCAATAAATTGAATTTTGAATATATGAGGGGTCTTTTTTGTAGGATTGAAAAGCTAAACATGAAAAGCAAAGCGGGAATGGCTATGATGGTGGGGACTTTGGTATGTATAGGAGGAGCTTTGTTTCTCACGATGTACAAGGGAGTTCCCTTGACAACCCTTCACCACAAACAAGCAGCTGCTTCATCACCAGTGAACAGCCGTAAACACGAGACGAAACCCGAGAAGTGGATCATCGGATGCGTACTTCTGTTCGCGGGGAGCAGTTTTTTCGGTTTGTAGCTCGTGAGCCGGCTCGCGAACCGACCGAGCTAGCCCGGATGGGCTCAGACTCGTCGCGAGCTGGCTCGTTCGGCCCGTTTTTATTTGGTCTTTTATTTTTTCAGCCCAGCTCGATAAAAAACGAGCCAACCGCGAGCCAGCTTGCGAGCCTGGCTCATTTTGACGTCACTAGCTGATACTGCAGACCAAACCGGTTAACCGGCAAGAACCGGGAGAGGAATCTCATCACTGAGTGGGTCGGCTCAATGGTCACGAACGGAGACACCAGAAGAGTCATTGATCCGAAACTGTACAGCGACTTCGATATCAACTCGATCTGGAAAGCTGTCGAGCTAACATGAATCATGTTGTCATGGAATTGAACGAGTGTTTGGCCTTGGAAATGGCAAGGACCCGGGACAGGACCGAGACAGGTTACTATGAAGACTCTGTTGATATGAGCATGAATTATTCCAACCCTTCAGCTCGCTGAACTTAGTGATTTTTCATTGGAACGACCAAGATCCATAAATCTCCATGCTTTGTCTCTACCATAACTAGTAGCGTTTTTCTTGAAAACCCAGAAACACTGTTTGGATATTGAAGGAGTGAAAGTGAGAAAGGGTTTGTGCTCCAAAAAAGACAACCTTTGATCTTGTGTGTCACCGTGAATAAATTGCTTTTTTTTGGTAATAAAACCATTGACCTCTGTGCATAGAATTTCCCAAAAGATTAGATCTTTCTGCAAAGGTAAACCTTTTTTCAATGATCTCTGGTGCATCTCCGGATTAGGGATTTCTCATCGTCGTTACTGATTCGAACTGTGAGAGGTTGCACTCTGTTGCAAAACAGTTGTCGACCCTTCGACAACGATGTTTGCATCAGAGAACCCAGACTCCGATGCCTGAAATCGGATGGTTTTAGGGATCGAGAAGAAGAGAGATCGATTGCAAAAACAAGGGTTTGCGCAAGGTTTTTATTTGGAGGTGGGTATTCCAGGAAGAGGAGGATCAATGACTGATGATGGGATTTCCCGGCAATTGCGGCGGAGGAATTTACCGGCGGCATCCGCTTTCCGCCGACAAGTCACCGGAGAAGTGAGGAGTTGCGGTTTGCAAGGTGAGAACACTTTAACACACCATGAAAACCAGATTCAACAGCTTGGGATTCATGCTTGTTTTAAGTCACCGTTGTTCTTGTCTTATGACCAGTTTCCTCACGATCTCACCATTTTTTCAAGATCTGCAACCACTGAACCAAGGCTCCGGCATGTCTATTCTGATTCAAGGTTTTTCCAACACATTTGTTCGTGGGCACTTCTCAGGTGTGATGATCCAAGAAGAGGAACTCTTCCCCGCAGCTTGGAACATAACTCAATCCTGTCGTCTGACAGAAAGAGGTGCTTGTTTCACATAGTATCCAAACTGAGGCTTATGTTGGTGACAATGTTTCTGGTGTCATAATTTCGTTGATGGTTGTTGCCATTTCACAGATGGAAGAAGGGGGAATTACCCGGAAAAATCTGACAAATTGGGTAGACAGGATATTTCTATTGCAATTGGCCAATATGAATGCTGTTGTTATATTCAAATGGATTGTATGTATAGATGGAAGAAATCTATGGGAAAGAACCCATATGAACTGGTTGTTTGTTTTGTGCTGGTCAAACAAAGGAAAATGCAGGTCTTTGATCCATCCATCCATGCCTACTATGCCGTTGACTTTTAAACAAAGAGCAAGTTGACTCTGTCTCCTTTCTTGACTTTTGATTTTAGTGTCTACTTGCAGATTAAGGTTCCTAGAAGTTGCACGCACATCAAATGCAAAAATAAAAATAAAAAGTTCTTTGAAAGTGGAAATAATTAGATAATCCTCCAGCTTGGAGTTGACGATGTCATAACAGTTGACCACTATCAAAGAAAAACTCTTCTGCTTTGCCATGGATGAGTTCTTAACCATGGAGAAACCTGTCGTGTTTCAGGGGATGAAGCCTGTTTCATCTGTCTGAAAGAACAGAGAAGATGGCGCCAAAGTCTTTCATCTCGACGTTTCTTTGCTGTTTGGCTCTCATCAATCTCACCAGATGCCAGGATCAAACAGGTCAACCAAGAGTTTTCTCTCTCTTCTTTTTGATCTTATTTACCTGCAAGATACTGCAGAATTTATGTTTGCCTTCGTGTATTCATAAAGTTAAACAAGTGTTAATCTCGGTATCAGGATTCATTAGCATAGATTGTGGATTACAGCCGGAAAATTCAACCTACGACGAAAACTCGACGGGCATACAATATGTTTCGGATTCACAGTTCACGGACACAGGAATCAGCATGATCGTGGCTCCTGAGTACAGAGCAACTGCGACTGTGGCCATGGAGTCTCTTCGAAGTTTTCCCGAGGGAGCCAGAAACTGTTACACTCTTCCAGTCAATACCACCACCAAGTACTTGATACGAGCAAGATTTGCATATGGAAACTACGATTCAAGAAACGAGATACCGGAATTCGATCTTCACCTGGGTCCAAATAAGTGGGACACTGTCAAATTGGATTCTGTTTCTCAATTCGAATCCAAGGAGATCATACATTATGCCTCGTCGGAAACTTTACAGGTGTGTTTAGTGAACACTGGTCGGGGCACACCTTTCATATCTGCATTGGAACTTCGTCCGTTACCGAATTCATCGTATGCAGCTAAATCCGGTTCCCTCCAGCTCTTTGCACGCTTGGATTTCGGTTCTACAACGAATCAATCAGTCAGGTGATTATACAGGATCTCTGCATTTGCTCGAAAATCATTTCATTTTGAGTTTATCCCATTATTTCGCCGAATAGAATGATCATACCTCTATGTGGTCGTGACATGTATCCGTTCGATGAATCTCTCAGGTACCCTGATGATGTTTTTGACCGTATTTGGCTTCCCTATATTCCAGAAGGATCGAAGCAGTTGAGTAGCTCGAATACCGTCCTCTCTGGCAACAATAGCTTCCGAATTCCGCAGGTTGTCATGAGAGGTGCAGCCATTCCGGCTAATGCTACAGACACTCTAGGCTTTGCTTGGTCTCCCGATGATCCTTCGCTCGAGTTTTACGTCTACTTCTACTTTGCGGAACTCCAAGAACTGAATTCCAACCAAAGAAGAGAAACAGTGATTTTGTTAAACGGGAAACTTTTCTACGGACCATTGACTCTTAATTACTTACGGACGACTGTCCTGTACACGCTATCGCCTTTGAAAGATCAAAGCTTCGATTTTTCCGTGGTTCAGACACAGAACTCAACTCTCCCACCACTTATCAATGCCATGGAGGTTTACTTTGCTAATAAACTCCCTGAGTCTCCCACCGATCAGAATGATCGTAAGTTCTTCTCGTTGGCCGACCGATCTTTTTTCGGATTCCGTGTTTTCTGATGCCCGACAACTAATAATCTTTGTGGATCTCAGTTGTTGCTATCATGAATATTAAATCTGCATATCGGATCAAGAAGAGCAACTGGCAAGGAGATCCATGCATGCCTCGAGCCTACTCGTGGGATGGGATAACTTGCAGTTACGACAATGGTACAGTCTCGCCTAGAATCGTAGCCCTGTAAGAATCATCTTATTACGCTCTCACTTCCTCCTAGGGGAATGGTTTTCAGTCAGTGGTCAGGCTCTTAATTGTAATTGCTCCATGGAATAAACAGGAACTTGTCATCTTCTGGATTGGCAGGAGTGATAGTTCCCGATATATCACGTCTCGAACGATTACAAGTTCTGTAAGTAGTTCTCATGTTCGTGTTGAATATAACCCGGAACCATGACGATATTGCACGCTGAATTTCAGATCTTGTGGCTTTCAGGGACTTGTCAAATAACAATCTGTCTGGACCTGTACCGGCTTTCCTAGCTCAACTTCAATTTCTGAGGATCCTGTGCGTAATTTCGAGCGGACCGGCCTAAGATAGGATTTCATAGCTTTAAGTTTTAGCAAATGACTTTGCTTTGTTCGCCTTTGCAGAGATTTGTCAAACAATCAGCTTACGGGTCCTATACCGTCTGAGCTCGTTGCAAGAACAAGGGATGGCTTGTCATTACGGTATCATACCTTCGTTTTCTCTTCCTTGCCTCCCGATTCCTCTATACGAGTTACGGATATCGATTTTGGATCAAGCAATCTACCGTGTTTGCTTGTTCATTCCGGCTAATCTCGCCTCGTTTGAACACTTTATCCTATTGCAGTCTCATTGGAAATCCTAGTGTTTGCTCGGTAAGTTCCTGTGAGATTCTACAAAGCAAGCCCGAGAAGAAGAAGAAACTTCCGAGATTCGTCATTCCATTATTGGCATCAGTTGCAGGGTTCTTTCTTCTCGTTTCTGTATCTACGATAATACTGTTTTTCCTCACGAGAAGGCGAAAACGAGGTACCCTTCACACCTGTCTACATGCTTAAATTACACAACGATGGTCTAAATACTGTAATGTTATTTCCTGCAGGTCATCCAATTCATAGGACAGTCACGGCAACAAGTGGTCCGTCGTTACGTCGGAGAGACACTGCTTCCATACGTTCATCGTTGCCGAGGATAGAGAGTGGAATGACTGAGTACGAGTTCAATGAAACAGCTTTAGATGTGTTAGATTTGGACAGGACACAGAGGAAGTTCAAGTATTCTGAAATCGTAAATATCACCAACGGGTTCGAGACAGATTTAGGGAAGGGAGGTTTCGGGAGAAACTACCACGGATACTTGGATAACAAGGAAGTAACCGTGAAACTTCTCTCTTCCTCGACTCCTCAAGGGTATAAACAACTCCAGGCAGAGGTAACTTTGAATGTCTTTGCTCATTCCGGGTATGGTTTCTAAACGATTTCAGACGGGAAATTAAGTTATGTGAATGATTAATCGAATTGCAGGCGAAACATCTTTTCAGAATTCATCACAAAAACCTGATAACTCTGTTCGGGTATTGCAACGAAGGCGATAAAATGGCCCTCGTATACGAGCACATGCCGAATGGAAACTTGAAACACTACATCTCAGGTCTGAAAAACATAATCTGTCTCTGTTCTTGCAAGAATGACTTCACATTTGTTGTAATATTTTCCCCTGTCACTCTCCTTGTTCCTGCAGAGAACAGTACAACAGTCTTTAGCTGGGAAGATAGGCTCGGGATCGCGCTGGATGTCGGGCAGGGTAAACACATGAAATCAGTTGTCTTCTGTCCGAAACCGAAACCGAAAACGTCCTCTCTCTTCGACTGAACTGAGTCAACTGACAGTGATGAATCTACCATTACAGGGCTTGAGTATCTTCACTCCGGTTGCAAACCGCCAATCATCCACAGAAACGTCAAGTGCACGAACATATTCTTGGATGAAAGATTCAATGCCAAGCTAGGCGGGTTCGGGCTTTCGAGAGCGTTTGATGCGGAAGAGGGAACTCATCTGAACACAGCTATCGCGGGCACTCCAGGATATGTCGATCCCGAGTAAATTTGAAAAAACCCGGAAATCGTCTATTGAAATTCGTCTCATGATAGATCCAAAATGTGTATCCATTTCCATATAACACTGTTCTTGTCTTCTCTCAGGTATTACACCTCGAACATTCTGACAGAGAAGAGCGATGTTTACAGCTTCGGGGTCGTGCTCTTAGAGATCATAACAGCCAAACCCGCGATCATGAGGACGGAAGAGAGGATGCATTTAAGCCAATGGGTCGAAACTCGGCTCTCTACAGGAAACATCGACGAGGTTATTGACCCGAAACTCGACGGAGATTACGACCCAAACTCCGCATCAAAGGTCATGGAGGTAGCCGTGGCCTGCGTTTCTCGGAGCTCGAGGGAGAGGCCGACGATGAGCCAGGCGGTGACTGCTCTGAAAGAGAGTTTGGCTGCAGAAATCGACCGGAAGAAGAGGATGCAGACTGTTTCCGAGGATTCAGTTGAAGAACTTGTGATTGGCTTTGGAACAAATCCTAGGTTGAGATGATGTTTACTTTAACTGGATCCAGCTCTTGTTTGTGGTTTGGTCGCTTTTTTTTTTCGGTGAGATGATGTTGATGAAATTCATATATTGTATTTAGTTGTTTTCAATTATTTTGATATGATCTAAATACTTTACTTCATGAATCTTAAAAAAAGATTGATCTTGGAATAATTGCATAAATAAGCCAAAATAAATTACAAATAAACAAATAAATAAATAGGACTTCTAAAAGTCACTTAAATTTAGGATTGATCAATTTGGTAATAAGTAACTGAATAATCAAAACATTATACCACTAATCGAATCAAATTTTATATAAAAATCGAAAGGTCATGATTTCTTTAGAAAAAACCAAAATGAATCAAAAAAATTAATCGAAAACAAAAAAAAAATTAAACTGAACCGAATTTAATATAAAAACCGAATGGTTATAATATTATTATAACCGAAATAACCAACCCGAACCAAAACTCGAGATGGCCACCTCTACTTGAAACTAAGTTCTATGCAAATAAAAATGCCGAAACCCATGAGACTTGTGAAAAAGGATGAAATGCAAACCAAAAAGGGAAGAAATCTCACTGTCCTTTTTCGTGGTACTCTAGGCATTGGACTAGAGGGAATATCTACACAATCGAATTGGCTATAAAAAGAAATCGTGGTACCTGTTGTGTCCAAGGAAAAAAAACGAGGTTGTTTCTCTAAAATCCAAACACTTTCAGCTAAAGAACAAGCATCTGTCAGAATCCCATGACGGCCGGAGCAATTTCGAGAAGGGGCTCCAACGCACTCGGAGCAAACTTCCTGGCGAAAAGATAACAGATTTCAGACGGCTGATCGTTGTAATGGCAGGCCAGAAATCCGGGCAGCTTCTTGATAAAAGCTTCTGTTATGTCGGATTTGCCAAAGGTGGCCGGATGAGCCCCGCCTCGTGTCCAATCTGTCCACGTCAATGTCCGGTTAGCCAGAAGGTGAGGATATTTTGCTGTCAGCATTGTCGGGAAGTAATGCTCGTCGACATAGCATTGGTACGGCTGGCAAAACTCGTTGAATTTGGGGTAGTAAGTAGTGTCCTGAATAATCTCGACGGCGAGTTTCCTGTTGATTTCGAACCACTGAGACCCTTTTCGCCACTGGCTGAGAGTGACCTCGGGTTCCATTCCCGGGTGATATCTACCTCTCCCGTCAGGTCCTTCCTCGTCAGCCGAACCCATGAAACTATACCTCGATCCCGAAATGTGGCTGTAGATAAAACTGAAGTTGTGAAGAGGAATGCATGCTTCAGACAGCAGGACAAACCACTCGTTAGATATATCGAGCAAGGCATTAGCCAGAAGCCTCCTTTCAGCATCGCACATACTCATCCTTCCCCATTCCACGACCTATAGGAAGAGAAATAAGGTGATTTAGAGCCAAATCTCATCTATTAAGACAGACCACAGTAAATTTATGCAGACAAAAACAAAGATTGAAGATTCAAGAAGCATTAGTTGGGAATATCGACTGAACGTTGTTAATTCCGGCACCTGACTTGGGATGAACCTTCTGTAGAAAACAGATGAGCTCCGGAAATCTGGTTTATAATTCGGCAAGGCATGAACGTATATCGAGAACAGGCTCTCATGCCCTTTAAAGAACCTCTCCCAGAGTGGAGCGAAAGGCAAAGGCCCCTTAACCAGAAACATGAATGCCATTTTCGGAACCCTCTTAAATGGATAATTCCCTATCCGTGGCTCCAAGGAGGCACGCCATAGCAGCTCGCTGTCATTCATGGAGTGCCGGAGATTCGAAGGAGGTCTTATGAAGCTCTCCAAATCAACGCCCTCGTCGTAGAAAGAGATGAAAGTGGTGGGCATGACTGGAGCCAAATGTTGGATTTTCAAGTACTTCATCATGTTCATGCTGATGACCGAGAACCCAAGAGCCAAAACGAGGAACAGCAGCAAAACTTGAAGCACCCGGATCGGGAAAAATACCCGAGATTGGTTATTAGATCTCGAATTCGGACATGATGCAGCATTCTCCTTGTTCCCTTCCTCCATCCCCACCATCAAACCAGCCCTTGTATCTAAGGAAATAACCCTCAATTCTTTCCTCGAACAGGAAAACCAGTTCCAATGTACTCAACTACCACTAAACCTAGACACGGAAACAGCGGTTTTGCATCGAAAAGCCACTGCTAAAGATCATTTTAGACAGGATCGGTTTCTGCAACCCACAGTTCCTTGTAGGTCTACCCAAAAAACTCAATTCTTTCCTCGAACAGGAAAACCAGTTCCAATGTACTCAACTACCACTAAACCTAGACACGGAAACAGCGGTTTTGCATCGAAAAGCCACTGCTAAAGATCATTTTAGACAGGATCGGTTTCTGCAACCCACAGTTCCTTGTAGGTCTACCCAAAAAACCTCGTTTTTTCCCTATAACCTGACCAATCTCACAGCTAATATGGTCGCAGTTTTGGAATCCAATCAGACAAAGATAACGGCAAATACGCCAAGAGAATCAGCGTTGTTGCCGGATGGGTTTCTCCAGAAACAGAGTCGTAAGAAGTGCTCCAACACCAGCTCCTGTTGTGTCGGGAGAACATGAAATCCGGCAAACCGGTTACGGTAATAACAAAAGACATATACATCAATTATTACACAACAAAGATTCGGGAGAGAGAAAAGAAGATGATTCAACAAGTTTCCTACAAGTTCGATTTATAAAAAAAAGAAGCAGAATCGGAGACGTACCTGAAAGAAGAAAAACTGGATCGTCTCAGTCACGCATTCCGTGTCAGATTCTGGGGATTCGCGCATAAGCTTGGAGAGGGCACTGTCTCTGAAGGAACAAGGAAACGCGTAATGGAGTTTTGATCTTCGCCTTTATCAATGACGGTGTCCGAAACTCCGAATCTGTGTCTATTTTGGGACTCGGAGCTCGAAAGTTGAAAGTGGGTCGGGGGGGAAATCAGAGGACAAAACCTAAGACGACAATGGCGTCCGTGTGATGGGCTGTGTGGAATTCCACTTTTGACGCATTATTACGATCTCATTGCAACACAGTACTCAACACAACAAGAGGAATATTATATATATATATATATATTATATATATATATATTATATATATATATTATATTTGAAGGTTTTTACGAATTTTCATTTGATACTAAACGGTTTGAAATCTATTCTATAGATTAAAAAAAAGATAGTTTTTTTTTTTTTTCTGGAAGCAAGAAGAATCTATTTGTGTTTATCAAAAAAGTTACAATTTGGAAAATTTTCAGAATATATATTAGATTGAAAATGTCTGTAATAATATTTACTTAATTTGGATTTAATATTTTTTTCTGAAAAGTTAGAGAGAGAGAGGTCCCACGATTTTTCATAGTCGAGAAACTTCGCATAACTATGAATATACATATTTTATTTTATTTGAATCGGCATCTCGTTCAATAATGTTCTGATTTAATGAGTTGACATATACATACATACATATATACATATATATATGTATACACACAGAGAGATGTATTGAATTGGCAAGGCAAAATCACCTCGATCTGGTTTTATTTTCAAATAAAATATTCTTACCATTCCTTTTTTTGATTTAAATATACATTTAGATGTTGAAACTTGAAAGCGTATGATATTATGCAATATTTTCAATACTCTTCTATTGTCTTGTAAAATATGTATATATATATATAATAAAAAACAATAACTTTATGTCTTTAATTATATCTGGAATTCTTTATTTGTATTGTATTGACTTCATGGGGAAATTCACACTCATATTACACTTCTTTTCCTACCCTATAATACTGTTCGAATTAAATATAATTAAATAATAATAATTGTATAACATAATAAAATACTCTATATTTATATTTGAGTTAATCTTATTTAGAAAACATTAGATATATTTTGTGTAAGATTGAATTAATTGAATGTGTATTGAATTGGAATCAAATACAGAAATAATGAAAAATGAAAATATGTGATTAAACTATTTTTTCTTCTAAATATATATATATAACAAGATATAATAGAATGTAATATAAATCAATGTGCAATATCTTTAAAATAATACACCAGTAAAAGCTTTTCTAGTTTTATGTAACGGTACTAATAAGTTTAGAAATGTGACGAAACCACCAACTTTTCATTATTATTAGTATATTATTATTATTATTATTATTATTATTATTATTTGAGTGAATTTATGGAATTATATTAACAACCTAACTTTAACGTAATGTAAAAATTGTTTTCCTTATTAAGGAAATTTCGGTTAAACACTTTATCAATTCTTTCTGTAATTGGAAAATTTCAGTTAAGACAATAATGCCGATGAACCTGTCTTTGTCCCGACTTCACCAACTAATGTACTTGATAAATCTATGAAGCTCTCGCCTAAGACTTGTTTTTTCATTTTCAAATATGATTTTTGTGTTAATTTATTTTGGTTTGATAATTTTAGTATTTATTTTTTATTTTAGAACACATATCTATTAGATTTTCCTTGGCTATATTTTAATTCTATTCAAATTAAATTTTTATGAAGAAAATATAAATTCTTAAAATCTATTTTTATTTCTATTCTATTTTTTGTTTACTTTTATATTTCAAAAAGTTTATTTTTAAATTCTTCTTTGATTTATATAATTATATATTGTTCGAGTTTTTTTTTTAATAATCAAATCCAAATGACAATTCATAAGTAATAGATTTCTTTTCTAGACCAATGACTTGTCCTTTTTAAACAATTGAAGTGACTTTTCTTTTTATCTACTAACGATTTTTCTTTTTGTTGCTATATGTCGGCTATAGATTTCTTTTGAGTTTTGAAAAACAAAAAAATCCGAATAGTTACAGTTTTCTTAAAATCAAAATAAACGAACTTGAATATATCCGAGATGTGAAACAACTATAAAGGGGGAAAAACCCCAGATCAGGTGGTTGAGAGCATGGGATAAAATCCATGAGGTGTGGGGTTCGATTCCCCATCGTTTCACTTCCTCTGATCTGCTCGTCTGCTAGTCAGGCTCATAGCAGGCGGGGTTCCCAATGCATAAAAAAAAACTATAAAGCGTAGGGTTTTGCAATGAGCTCAAGAGCATGCATATACGTGCCCTCACTTTGCCTCACATGGAGCGTCTAGGGTTTTGTTAAGCTCTCACGATCTCTTTTTCGCATGTGGAGATTCGAATTTGGATTGGACATGAGCTTTATCCCATCTTTTATCGGTTGAGCGATCCAATCTTGGGTTCATACATATTGCATAAAAAACTAAAGATATCTGCTCATGTTTTAGAATGAACAAGTTAAAAGACAAGTAGATTTTTGTTTTTTTTTTCAGTGAGCTTTTGGATAGAAAGAGGACAGAATTGACTGAGAGAATTGAATGGAAATGAGATCTATGGGAAGTAGTTCACTTATTTAGGATCTCGTCTTGGAATGGTTCTTACACTTTATTCTAAATGTCAGTTATTTGTGGTCCGAAACCACTAAAGATAGCGTATTTTACTATTTTTGAGGTTTAATATTATCAAAAATAGCATTTTTCTTAATTTCTTTTGTTAAAATTTCAGCCGTTTAGAAGTAGAAGGATATAAACTACGAATTTGCTGAAGAACATGTGTAAGGAGGGAGTTATGGTCTTCCATTGGCATAACTCTCTCTCTCTCCAAATCACTGCTTATTTTGCTTTAAGTTGCATCCTTTTCATTGCGTACAGTCTCTCAAGAGGCTGTTGATGTAACCATTGGTGAGCTCACTGAGTTAAGGAGATGACGAAACATCTTTGCTTTTTGAGCATTGGAAGAAGATGACAAGAGAGGTGAAAGAAGAGGTTGATAGGATGAATCCTCCGTTGATGTTTCCTCGGGTCCACGTTAACGATGCCGAGAGAGGAAGAACGACGTGGTCTCAGTCGAGGATTCCTTCGCTGAGTCTCGTCCCGGATTCACTTCTCCCAACCGCCACCAATTCTAGCGGCAGATCTTGTTTCGTAAGTTCGTTTTTTTCGATATCCCGTCTCCATTCTCAAGGTTCTTGGCCTGTTTAGTAGATTTTCAGTTGTATGTTGATTTCAAGAATTTGCTTTATGATGCGTATAATGATGATTCCTGCAGGCTGGTGGACACAAGACTGATATGTTTATACCATTTGCTTCGCCCTTGAAGTTTGCTGATAAACTGAATCCGTCCTCGAACAGTGTTGGTAAGTCGAATTTCACTGTCGATAGCCTTGAGTGGAAGACCGGAAATGGCCCGGATTATCCGAATATCATAGGATCCTTCTCGTCGGCTGATAAACCCGATTCATCGAAACGGGATGGCTACCATTTCAAGAACTTCTCTATCAAGAATCTGGACGGCTTGGATTATCTTAAAGCTCCTAGAGTTGGACGGTCGGAAACAGACACGGACTTGGCCCTCCAGCTTCACAACAATAGCAGTGAAGCCACTGTGTTTGAGGAGAATACGAGAAGTCGGTTTCGGGACAAAGCAACAATCCATTCTCAGGATTTCTACAACTCTCCTGTGAATCGACTTTCAGGACCGAGAAATCAAGAAACATTATGTTTTTCCCAGAATGTTCTTAGCAATATGCCCTTTAGAGAGAACTACTCTTTGTTAGGAGATGCAGGAACAAAGAGTTCTATCAAGGTTAGAACTCAGTTGTACAGAAGAAATCTCATTGGATATAATGATAAAAGTCCAAAGAAACTCGAAGAATCTATATATCAGAAAGATCGAGTAATGGGCGGTGATAATAGCCACGAAAATGTCTCGGGCTGCTCGGTTATAGACTCGGCCTCTGGTTGGAATGCATCTCCGGAAAAATTTGTCAAAGCAATAGGGAACAAACGGTTTCAGAAGATGAGAACGGCTATGATAAGGTATTCTAATGATCTCGACCCGATAATCTTTCCGGTGATTCCATCTTCTCATTACTGGTCTTTTGTTTGCCGCTCTTTTCAGACATCAGAGGATCTTTGCAGGACAAGTTTTTGAGTTGCACAGATTGGTTTCAGTGAGTTCCTCGAACATAACTCGGTTTGGTTCCTAACATAAACAAATGTATATAACTTGTTCCACGCAACTGGTTCCGCGCAGGTTCAAAAGAGGCTTGCAAGATCACCAAACTTGTTTCTTGAAGGTAATTGTAACCCTAGAAAGCCTGCAACATTGAAGAAATCATCATCAAATCTTCTGGAAATCGCTCCGAAGGTGAAACCCAACACCGAGAAACTGAATCCTGAAACCGAATCACCCGAGAAGGGTACTATACCAAAGTTTCCACTACCTTCCATAACCAAAGAACTTATCTCCACCAAGCGCTGTAATTCCATGGTGGCAACTACTCGATCATCATCATCATCTCCATGGTGGTTTTCGGCTCCCGGGAGGCAGTGGTTAGTTCCTGTAGTGTCCCCTTCCGAAGGGCTGGTCTACAAACCATACACTGGACCGAGTCCCCCAACTTCTGGATTCATGCTTCCATTTTACAGCAACGACTCCATTGAAGACGCATTAGGGTTTCCCTTGTCTCATCCATTACAGCATCATGAGAACCCATTTTCTCAAATGCAAAGCTTGAGCAGCTTATCGAGCCGTGTCAGCAAAGCAGTGCCTTTCTCCTTACAGAACTCTCGTGAATCTAAAGACAGCGACGTACAAGGAAGTACAGCTTCAAGCCCTCCTGAAAGGCATAAACGACAAGTGCTTCCTCTTTTCCCGACAGAACCAACACGACAAAACCTAGAAACAGACGTACACGGACAACAAGAACCGCTTCACCCCATCAAGACAACCCCTTATACTTCAACTTCAGCTTCTGAATCTGCTGCAAGAATCTTTCGTACGATACAAGAAGAGAGGGGACACGTACACGCCGACAACATGATTCATTAAGTCTTTTTCTTCCTTTTTCTTTTTTCCCCCAACTCTCTTGTTCTTCGCAGCAGCTTTCGCATTTGAGAATTCGTTTTAGCACACAAGATTCAGACAAAGACTTAGAATAACTAGCTAAACTAATCGTACGAAACCCATATGACAAAAGAGAAAAAAAAGGATTAAACTTTTTCAGATCGATATGTAGTTGTTATACATCAAATACCGGCAATTATACATGCCATAGACGATATGTATTTATCAGGAAGAAGAAAATGTTTTCGCCCTTTTGAAGAAACACTCTCACTCTTCCTCAAAACTCAGATTTCAGAAGAACGCTTGAAAGGGTTCCTTACTAAGTTGTAATAATCAACCAATATATGCGCACATACATGTTTGCTGACATATGTATAGCTTCTGGGGATTAACAAGGAAGAACTATCAATTTCTCTGAAACAATTCAATTGCTCTCACAGAAGAAATCTTTCAGCAGAATGTAGATATACTCATATGGCTGTGTAACCTCGGAGGATAGAGAGGAGACACTGAACAATGCCAATCTTGCTTTATCGAAAACTCGGTCCAAAATTTCAAAGTTCATCCTTGTAACTCTTCTGTGGCGATGAATGGAGGGGTCGGGGCTCGAGGAGATATCGGGTTGCCAAGGAAGCTTGGAGGGCGGCGCCATATGGGAGCGAGCCTTCGTTCACCCGGAAATAGGGCGAATGGCCGCCTTCCAAACGTGGATGACCCTCTTTTTCCATTCCCAGAAAGTAAAACAATCCCGGTTTCGCTTCTTGGTAGAAGGCGAAATCCTCTGCTCCCATCACTGGTTGTGTCTCTTCGTAATTCTCCATCCCCAGCATCTCGCCTGTGACATTCTTGAAGAACCGATGCAATTCTTTATCGTTTACAGTCGGCGGAAAAAAGGGTCTCCCCTCCTCGAAGAAATCCACTGTTGCGTTACACCTTTGCACGCTGGCTTGACTCGTGATAACCTGTCGGGGGAAACAAAACAATGAAACAATCTCAAACTGAACATCAGTTAAAGGTACTTAATCCTATGTTTTTGCTGTTCCAATTGCAAATACTTCACTCGCCTGCTCGATTCGTTTCTTGAGTTGGTTAAAGCTTTCGCTCGAAAAGGCTCGGAATGTACCACCGATTGTGACAGAGTCTGGAATCACATTAAAAGCATCACCTCCTTTGAATTTGGCAACTGTAACCACCTGCCATACACAGAAGTGTACCACAAGACAACGTTTATTTCTGATTTGAAAGATTGACCTTCTTCCTGGTCCGATAAGCAGACTAAAATCCAAGCTACAAGACCATGATTCATAGAACAGTCGGGCCAGCAGAGGAGAGTTGGAAAAGAAGGTTATAGACCTGTGAATCGAGGGGGTCGGCCTCTCTTGAGACGAGCTGTTGCAAGCTTACGATGACATGAGAAGCAGCCAGTATCGGGTCGATGGAAAATTGCGGAAGAGCAGCATGGCCTCCTTTCCCGTGAATCTTGGCTTCGAAAGTGCCACTTGCGGCCAGCATTGGACCCTCTTTGGAAGCCACTTTGCCCGATTCCCAGCGATTGGCGACGTGCAAACCGAAGATCGCCTCGACATTGTCCAACACTCCGGCCTCCATGACTTTCTTTGCACCTCCTCTACCTTCCTCGGCCGGTTGGAACACTAGAACAACTGTCCCCTGATTGAAAATGGCCAAATACAACAATTTCAGAGTATCACAGTACAAACCTAGATGCGATATCTGTTTCAATGAACCAGAGTCATGGGCAACATTGTGAGTTCTTCCATAGTTTCGAAGAATTCACAAGCTAACAACAAATATACACTAGATTTTTTGAATGTTCAAACACTGTTCGTGGAATCGGACAGTAACCTTTAGTTCTTCCTCGTGTTCCTTGAGTAATTTTGTAGCACCGAGAAGCATGGCTGTGTGAGCATCATGTCCACAAGCATGCATCTTTCCCGGGATCTTACTCTTGTGTTCCCATTCCACCATTTCCTACACATCTCCGATTATAATCCACCGAGAAGAAAAGGACCAAACTTTTCATAATCCATTCAAGTAGAGAAGGAGAAACCAAGAACTGAATGCCAATACCTGGATAGGAAGAGCATCCATGTCCGCCCTTAACGCAACGAAAGGAGGCTGACCGGTCCCGACATAACCGACGACGCCAGTTACAGCGACTGGGTACTTGTAAGAAACGCCCATCTTATCCAATTCAGCTCTGACGAGCTTACTGGTCTCGATTTCCTCGAACCCCAGTTCTGGGTGCTCGTGGATTTTCCTTCTGATTCCGACCATCCAATCAACAAAACCATCCCTTTGGGCGAAATTGAGAAACCTTTGGGGAATTTGGGAAACCCCGTTTGAGGATTGGGAAGAGGAACATGAAATCAGCGAAGAATCGAGTAAATGCAGGATCGAAATGAGAGAAACCCATTTGCAGAAACTCATGACGACCGATCGTCGACAGAAGACGAGAACGAAGAGATTCAGCGTGACGATGAATCCGTAAGATTCGGTCTCTCAATTCAACCGAAACACGAGTCACCAACCAGAGGGATTCGACTCCTTTATAAACTTTTCCACTGCTAGTGCTTCGTACACTACACACTGAATATAAATATATTTTCTTTTGTATTATTGTTTTGGATTACCTTGAGATTCTTTATATATGTTCATTTTTATTCGGATAAAAACCCTAAAAAACCTCAAACTTGCAAAAATATATACAAATAAACCTTCAATTTAAAAAATTGTCATTCAATCTCCGAACTTGTAACTTGTCAACGTATAAAACCTCGAACTTGCAAATTATTGTTCTAATAAACCTTTGACCGGTTTGAGCACAATTTCAAACGATCGGAAATCCACGTATTGACGGATTACTGATGTCATTTTTTAAATTAAAATTGATAACGTGTATAAGGTGACATCAACAATCCGTTAATACGTGGATTTCCGATCGCCTAAAATTGTGGTCAAACCGGTAAAAAGTTTATTAGAGTAATAATTTGCAAGTTCGAGGTTTTATTCAGTGATAAGTTACAAGTTCGGGGATTGAATGATAGTTTTTTAAGTTGAAGGTTTATTTGTATATATTTTTGCAAGTTTGTGATTTTTTTAGGAAAAATAATTTATTTTTGACTTTTTTTTTTATTATTAAACTTCAGTGGCCGTACCCGTACCTATGTTGAATTATAAATCTTTACCATATGTTTACCTTTTTTATTTGTACCATTTGTTATTCCACTAATGATCATTAAGTTTTCTTTTAATCTAGTTAGGAAAGAATCTTGTAGAAGCATGGAATTGTTGTTTTCCGAAAAAGATTCTTTCATCCACCTTTTAACACGTGACTTTTTAATTAACTGTATACTTTTCACCTAATTAACTAATGGTTGGAAAATGTTTAATGGTATATTTTATAATATAATTAAAACAAAAAATATAATATTATAATGATACATTTATTAGTTAGTTGCTTTTCCTAATATTAGTTAACTGCTTGAAACTCCGAAAACTCTCTCCATTCTAGATTTTTTTTTTCAAAACCTCAACTTGATTTAAAATCAAATTCCTGTTTACAATTTTTTTTTTAAGAAAAACAAACGAACATAAGTTTTTAAAAAAACATTTTTTTTAATTAAATTGAACAAAATATATAAAAAATAAAATATCAAATGTGAAAATAAACAAACCAAAACAGAAATATCAACCTCTGCGGGACATCACAATATCGCATGCATAAACACTTTGGATTTGTCTGTTGATTTATTTTTGGCCGTGAAATCTTGCTTTGGAAGCATATGCATACACCACCTAATGAAAAAACAAATCAAAATCTCGGTCTTGGAAGCATCCTGCAATTCTAGTTCAGACGACACCATGATGACATATGTTCATCAGTCCAGTTTTTGCATCAAACGAGCAAAATCATGTAATATATGTCCTCCGATTTCTAAATCACTTAAAACAGCAAAAGGAAAGAGCCCTCTAGTCTTCTTCAAGATTCGGAAAAAGATACCGAAACAATGAAGTGAAATCACTTGTTGGAGGAAACAGCCTGACGGGTCCTCTTCTTCGGCCCGGATTTGGTAATCTTGATGCTCCTGTGAACAACGCTCAGCCTCGCCAGGGCCGCTCTCTTAAGGTCCGGTCTGTAGTGGTTATCACCCACCTGTTTACAATAAACGACGAATGTTTAGGGGAAAATATAGAAAAAAGGCTGAATCTGGCAATGCCGGTATCGGTATATATAAGGAAGAAGATGCTCAGAAGCCAAGCGTAACGAGTAAATTTCACCGAAGAACCCTATAAATGGCTCATCTTACATGTTATAGCTTCATCATAGCAATCAAATAAAGTTAAAAGAGCATTCATCAGATTAGTGCAAGTGTATGTATTGTTAGGGTAGATCAGGTTCTGGTAATGATTTTTAGCCATTAAAGAATACCATAAAAACTCATCATGTGTTCTACATTGTCTGAAGCCGTATAAGAATCTACAATCTATGGATGCAAGTCCTGGGAGAAGATGCTCAGAAGCCAAGCGTAACAAGTGAATTTCACCGAAGAACCCTGTAAATGGCTCTTCTTACATGTTATAGCTTCATCATAGCAATCTATAAAGTTAAAGAGCATTGATCAGACTAATGCAACTGTATTGTCATGGTAGATCATGTTGTGGTAATGATTTCTAGCCATTAAAGAATACCATAAAAACTCATCATGTGTTCTACATTGTCTGAAGCCGCATAAGAATCTACAAGCTACAGATGCAAGTCCTGGGAGAAGATGCTCAGAAGCCAAGCGTAACAAGTGAATTTCATCGAAAGAACCCCCAAAAGGGCCATTCTTACGTGTTAAAGCTTCATCATCACACAAAAAAATCTCAAATTCACAACCATGGGTCACATAGCATGAAGTGGTAAAAACTTCGATCAGATTACAGTGTTCTTGCCCGGGTTGGTAGATCAGGTTTTAGGAATGATTTAGCTATTAAAGACTGATATAAAACACAGCTTCTCCCTTGTTCAACAACATCATAGAAGGTCCCTTCTAAAAAATAGAAGGATCAGAAACATTTATGTGGTGGAGAATTAACTACCTGGTTAGTGACAGCTTTTGCCATCCTCTGGAATTCTTTCTTCATGACAGATTTGTTAAGGACAGATGCTGGTTTGTTCTGTTTCTTTGTCTTGGTGGTAGCAAGCAACACTGAAGCATCTTTGCCCTCGGGTTGGATAGTCACAGTCTTCGAGTTTGCAAGTCCTATCAGAACAGATATCCAAAAACCCATTTAACCCACAAATCCGAAGGTCCCAAAAAATCAGCAGTCAGGTAGCAATTGAATTCCGTTGTTCATCAGCATTTGTTGATACATCTTAATACGAAAAGACAGCAGCTTTCGCATTTGAGAATTCGTTTTAGCACACAAGATTCAGACAAAGACTTAGAATAACTAGCTAAACTAATCGTACGAAACCCATATGACAAAAGAGAAAAAAAAGGATTAAACTTTTTCACTCTGTGCCCGATGATTAGACCAGATACACAATCAGAATGGCTCAAAGATGTAAACATTTCTCAAACGTTTCGCGTAAGAAACAAACCCAAAACAATCCATCTTAGTGCAACGGACACAAACAAGAATCTCCATCGACACATATACATGTACAAAAGTTGCAGATCACGCAGACAAAGCAAGAGACAGATCGGATCTATTACCAGAGTGCTTGTAGGAGTTCAGGTTGTAGAGATTGTTACTCTCCTTGCTGAACTGAACCCCAGCGGACCCTCTTCCGAATTGCTTCACCAGAAAGGAGTTGTTCTTCTTCACCATCTCCCATATCAATGGTCCCGGAACCGTCGCCATCTCTGCCTCTCCTGCACCTTTTAAAAGAATAGATCAATAACCTCATAGAAATCTTGCAAAACGAGAGAGAGAGAGAGGGAGAGCCGAAAGAGAGAAAACCTTCTCTAGGGCTTAAACTTGCTTGCGAGGTCGGGCGTAGTGCGAACAGCAGAGTGGAATGCGAAAGGAGGCTTTTTTATGTTGAGGTTTGGTCGTGCCCCCTAAACCCTAATTTTGCAGTCAGGCTGTTTATTACGATTTTGCCCTTCCCTCGAATAATTATCAACCAAGGTGATCAGTACAATTCCTCAAGTGCTGACCCATCTTTACAAACTCTTCTTTTTCATAATGTGCAAAATTGAAATTGAAATTCCGATCCCAATAAGATTAAAACCCTAATTTTTTTCAGGGGTACCCGACACAACACAAGTATCCTCCCTCCAACCACACCAACCTTGTCTTTGGTAAGAAAAAAAAATGTTTGAATCAAGAAAGAAAACTAAAACAAATCCCATAAAAAAAAAAAGAAGAGGAACAAAGTAGAGAGCCAACAATGTCATGATCCATCCTCAGCCTAAAATCTGAGACTTAGCAATTTTACACCTCCACTACTTCTACTTCTTCATATTTACATTACAATCCACCTTCCTCAACCTTCTCTAGAGCCACTTCCCCCGTTTTTTTTCCTCTACAGAAGCTAAAACTCCTCAAGTGTATTGTACACAAATGCCATATCTCTTCCATTTCAGGCCAATGAACAAAAAATAATGCAGAAGGAACCCAAAAAAAAAAAGCCACCCCGAAAAGGGTCAAAGGCCGACGGGTTTCTCACGGGTTGGCCGTGGACGGCAGTGGACGATGATGGTGCATTTGTCTCGTCGAACTCTTCACGGCTTCGTTGATTCTACTGAAAACTAGCTTCAGTGGGATACACGCCACGACTTGTCCCTTCGGCTTCTCTTCCATTTCCTTCTTGCCTCTCCCCCTCGGCTTATGCCCTGTCAATGCCGATAGCCTTCTCGTCTTTTTCAACAGGGAGGACGATGGTTTCTTCGACTTTGATGGTTTCCGTGGAGGCATATTCGTTTTCTTCTTCTTCTTCTTCTTGGATGACGATGGTTTCGGGTTCACATGAGCATCATCATCATCACCACCATCAACCATGGGAACATCATCAAAGGCCCTGACGATGTGGTGGTGGTCACATGAGCCATCTTCCAACGGTTCAACACTTAATGGATGCCCAACTATGGCTTTCCCGTTCAGTTTACTCATAAGAGAAACTAGAGGAACGTTTCTTGGTTTGTTATAGTTGGCTTTCACCTCGATCTTTACTTCGTACAGCCCGGAATTCCTTTCCGTTTGATCTCCCCGGGTCATATAACACGAGTTGGCGCTCAAACGAGGCTGTCCTCTTTGACCAGACATGAAGAATCGAGACAGAGGATCGTTTGTTTCATCTGCATCTGCTGTTCTTCTCGCTTCTTGTTTCTTACTCATCTGTCTCGAATTCCTCTTTCCTTTTATCTGCCACTTCGATGTGCTCTTCTCAATCCCATTGATACTACCGCTAACACGTTTTGCTCCGGGACTCATACAGACAGAAACATTCCTGCCCTCCTTTTTAAACACATCGTCATGACTGCTCTGACTACAGGGCCTCGTCGATCCAGAAACTAGACCTCTCCTGGGCGAGCAAGATGTAAAAGCCGAAGGAAAACCTGGAGAAGAAAAACCCATCAACTCAGATCTCATAGATCAAACATCCAATCCAAACAGGTAAAAACCGATAAACATTAACAGCCTAAACAAATTGAACATCAAGAGAAACCTAAATAATAAATGATCATGGCTCTTAACACGATACAGAACAGAACCAAAGACACACTTTGCCAGGAGTCCAGGACAAATACAAACCCATAATCCGCTAAGAAAAAGCATCAAATCCATCATCAATTGTTCTTTCCTGGCAAATCTAACCAGCCAAAGTTGCAAATTTTCAGTCATAGCAACAAGTCAGCTTGATGTGTAACGACCACACAAAGACCATTTACCAGACATAGTTTAAAGCCGAAACTGTAGCTATTTACAAAGTTTAACCCATTAATACCTGCAGATTGCTTCTCCTCTCCGATTAGTGGAACATCAAACAATCTGTCAGAGGATTCATTCACCGCCAAATCCGATATGCTTGAGATTTCACTATCTTTTGACTTGTTATGTGATGTTTCAACAACATTCTCTGAAGCATTTAACGAGATAGCATTCTCGCAAGAGACCCCCGTACTATCTGAGTTATTGTTGATCACAGTGGATACACTTTTCACTGGTTCAATAGGCTCCAGTCCCGAGAGTTTGCCATCAGAAAATCCCGTAAGAGGCGAGCAATCAGAACTGACAAATTGATCACAGGTAACTGGAACAGACACCATGGCTGTACTCTCCAACACCTTGGTCAATGGTCGGCGTCTATTTTTCCGCCTTGAGTGCTCATTGGCATTTACAACCTGGGACCTTTTTCTTTTTAGTGAAGGAGAGCAAACCCTTTCGCCATTTACAAGATTCCCATTAGGCATCGTACCATCATTGAGACTTACATCACATAGCAAACCATTTTCGTGTCTGATATGCTCGACCAGTGCAGTGGCCTGTCCTTTCCCTTTGCACCCTATTCCCATTCCGAGATCTTCAAGCCCTCTCATCCGTTTGATTCCTTCAGTTCCATCATCTTCCGAGTCATTAGGGGTTCTTCTTCTTCTTCTCTTTTCCAACAGAGACCGCTCCCTGGAAACTAAATTATTATTGGCTTCTTGAAAGGACACACCGGATTGCAACAGCTCTGGTCCTGAATCTGCCTCATCTTTAGCATCTCCTACATCGGTTGTCTTCTCATTGTCTTTGCTAGAACGAAACCTTTTAGAAATCTCCCTAGATGAACTCGTCTTCTCGACAGGTAAATTCTGTTTCGTCATTTGGAGATCAGGATGATCTTTTAAAAGGTGAGAATTCTCGATCTCGAGAGCATGGATGATGGCATCTTCCCTGCGAGCATACTTGACGGCCTTCTTACCCGAGCCGGCTGCAGCAGCCTTTGCCTTCTCAATGCAAGCATCATACTCACCACAACGGAATGCCTTCACCCTCTTAGACTTCTCAAGATTATACCAATCCCTGAAACAATAATCAAGATGAATTTTTTTTCTGTCTGAAAAAGGCCAACTAATTCTGAGAATCATTGTGTCTCATATAAACATAGAAATACAGTTGAGACCTTCCCTATACCGAGCCAAGTTGATTTTTCAATGTCACAAATCATAACAATGCAAACACAAAGTCAAAGGAACAAGTTTTCAGTTCATAAGACTGAATTCATCAAAAACCTAAACTTCCTCAAGCTCCAAAAATCTAGAACTACCTATATGTTCTTCTTCGAGAGATCGGAAATAGGAACATTGCATTTTCTGGTATCAATCTAGTAAAGAGGGAAAAACAGATCCACAGCACTTGTAAACAATGCCCAATGCCCCAAACAAGCTCATAAAGAAAACAGAGAAGATTCAATCATTCAAAACGAAACCAAGAACAAGCTAGAGACTGAACGTGTCGTGTAGTCGAGAATACTCACACGCTTGCATCATCACGACCCAGGAGCTTTATCGGAGTGCCTGCTTTTGGGGAAACCAGACAACCATCAGGAACCTCGTCAAGACACATAATCCGACCAGGCCACCAGGACCCGTTTCGACGGCGGACCCAGACCAAACCTCCTACCGATGCATCAATGGCCTTGATGTTGCGCTCATCGCTACTCCCCATCACACACATACACACACAGACCCACCACGCCAAAAACTTCGAGAACCAAACCAGAAGATGCCGACAACGAGAAGAAACCGAAACCCCCAGAAAGTAAGAGCAGACAAAACTTCCAAAACTGATCTAAAAACTCAAAACTTTGTAGCTTAAAAAATCGCCCACGAAGTTTTTATCTTCGCTTTCGAGGATAGAGAGATGCCCCGTTGAATCCTGCAAAGGTAGAATCAGTGGGAAACCTCAAAACCCAACATGCAGGCCAAAGCCCAGAAGTTGAAATCGATAGATAAAGATGTGGAGCTCGGTGAAAAGGGTTTCCCTTGGCGAGAGAGAGATCTAGGAAGAGAAGTGTTACCAGAGAAAGAACATGAGATCCAGGTGTCCTTTGACTACTCTCCGATATTTCCTCTCCACGAGAAAGCTTCAAGATTTTCCATTTAACCAAACAACGGCAGAGACCGAGGTTTTTCTCTGGAAGGGTTTTCCGTTCCTCCGTCTCTGGAGAAGAAGAGATGCCGAGAGAGAGAAGATGAAAGAAGACAGGGAAGGGCGAGAGAGAGAAGGGGAACTTTGGTTTTTTTTTTTTTTGGTTGATATATTCTGTTTGGTTCCTCGGAGAGACCAAAAAAGAGTGGTATCCACCGTGTTCTATAAAAACGACAGCGTTTTGGTGGCTTTCCTTTCGTTTCCTTAGGTCATCTTTCGTCGCAATCTCTCTGCTCACGAGGCGCCTGTGATTTTATCGATTCTCAGACATCAGCCAACAATCTCAGATTTCGCGAAAGTTTCTGTTTTGATAATCATGACTGGTAAATCCGATCAAGCCTTTCTTCCAATTTTCGGTTTTTCCTTCATCATCATCGATTTTTCTTTTGTCGAGTAGTATGTAATATGGAGTGTTCGGAGATGCCTGCTGCGTATCTGTGAATTTCGTAGGATTTTTAGATTAGCTAAGAAACCCTCTTTAGGTTTTCATTCTCTCTTTTGATTTCTGACTGTTATAGATCTCATATGATCGATCTGAGAATCGTTTGTGGGTTTTGTCTTGTAGACTATAAGCAGGAACAGGAGATGGAGATTGAAGCTCTTGAAGCTATACTTATGGACGAGTTTAAAGGTTTATTTCCTTTAGAATATAAGATTTCTCTGTCTCTTCTATGTAAGACTGATGCAACATTGAGTTCTCCTCCGAATTTTTGCCGCAGAAATTCACTCTGGTGAAAGCGGTCTAAATACTTCAAATCGGTGTTTCCAGATATTGATTTCTCCCCAGGTAGAATGTTCGTTCATCCTTTTTCTCCGGCTCTCGTATTATGCACCATGATCTTGTATGTTTTGATTCTCAGATGTCTTCATACTCTACCGCCCACTGATCCATTCGGATATATTGCTTGTTTAACAGATTATACAAGTCGAAAGATGTGTTGTTGTTTTTCTTGTTAATGGTGCTTAAAAGTTCCAGTTTAGCTGCAATGTCTTCTGCTTTTGGAATTGTTTCTATTCTAATCCTGAGTTTTTCTTTGTCTGAATAGGAAGACGATCTAGAGGAGCCATCAATAGCAACAGGTTACTCTCTTAAAACTGATATGAACACTTAGACTCATTGTTATGTTTTACATATGAATGCCTAAAGCATCTATCCTGAACCTTTGTTTTTTTCTAATCTAAAAGTTCTTAACCTGTGTTGCAGCTCAGTTGGCTCTGATTTTCTCGCACACAGAAAATTATCCAGATGAAGTTCCGCATTTGGATGTGAAAAGGTAATTTTTCGCCATCATATTGCTTAAAGTTGATGTGGCTGTAGGATGAGTTTCATTCTGATAGTGTGATCTTTTCCAGTATACGAGGAATCCATAACAGTGATCTCAAAACCCTAAAACAGAAGCTGGAACAAGAGGTAAATTCATCTTGCAACTTTTCTGACATGTTATTACTTTTGTATGAGCTGAATATAAAAGCCTAGAAGTAGTCTCTCTGCTCAATCAGATCCTCGTTCGTACTCTTTCAAAAATTAAGCCAATTGTTTTATGTAATGCAGTTGTTTGACCGAGTCTACATAACAAAAAAGATGTTATTTTCCACAGGCAACAGAAAATCTTGGTATGGCTATGATCTATACCCTTGTGACATCAGTCAAGGACTGGCTGAATGAACATTATGGCCAAGAAGATGGGACTTTAAATGCTGAGGAGGAGGCTGCAAAAGAGGACGAGGTATTTGCTGTCTCTATCTACAAGCATTTTCAGTCCTGCCTTCTTATCCATAGTATGCGAATTTGCAGTAATAGTCTTTTCTTTTCTCTTCCTTTCTGAATTATTTGGGCAGGTGATTGTCCCTCATGGTGAACCGGTTACTGTGGATACATTTTTGGCATGGAGAGAAAGATATGAAGCAGAGCTTGCACTTGAGCGAGCCAAGTGAGTATCTCCGTGTGTTACTCGTATGTTCTTTGGTTAGATTTGGTTTCTGGGTTTGTCCCTTTCTCTTATTCCGAAAGAACATTGGGAAATTAGTATCATTTCCAATGGGAGATGCTATTGTCTACCTGATGATGAGAAAGATATGCTTGAACATATCTTCATTCATCATTTGGTTTCATATCGATGAGCGAAATTTGCAGGCTGATGCCCGATTCTGCGCTCACTACAACTAAAGAGAAGAGGCTTTCCGGAAGACAGTGGTTTGAGAGTGGGAGAGCGGTATTTCTCTTCTTTTCTTCACAAATACTGCCAGATTCATAATAGGAGTCTTTTCATGGACTAATAGCTAATACCGATTTTAACAAAAAACAATAATTCTTTCGATCTCGTGCCTTCCTCTTTCAGAGAGGAACTGCAGCCACTGTTGATGAAGATTCTGAAGAGGAAGATGAGGAAGACATCGACTTTGATGATGAAGATTTTGAAGGTGAAAATGGAAATTCTGTTGGTTTTATACATCATAATTGTTCCCTAACCAAAACATAATTCTTAAGAACACCAGTCTTTTGTTTAATTTTGATACAGATGATGAAGAAGATATGCTTGAACACTACTTGGCCGAGAAATCTGATTCTTCCACCCACTCTTCGAGGAGAGCAAACTAGGTAACCTTATAGAATGCTAAGAAGTTTACTTCCCTCTTCACGAACCTGCATTCTTGAATCTTTATAGTGATGCCTCCAGTGCTCTGAGTATGATGATCAGCTCGAATACCTTGAGGATTATGAGTATCTTTTTCCTTCTATGATCCCGGGTTTGTGATTCGTTTATAGGGAGACTTTGTGAAAGAGAACGCCCATAAAGGGTGTGAGCTTCTTTCGAGCTTTTTATATGTAATGCTCTGCTTGGATAATGTAACTTTAGTTTTGTCTGCTGCTATGGCACAAACACAAATCCTGATGAAAAACAATGCAACAGAACTTCATTTTATTACCAGCTGATGATCATTGCACAAGTTACATCTTATGTGTATATATGTATATGTTACAGATTGTTTCCTATATGTCAGACATCTTTCAGGTATAAAACTCGGGCAATCTGCAAATTTTGGCATCGAGAATTCCGAGAATTGGTTTTTGATATTCTAAACGCAACCTTGATCCGTCATGGCTTGAGCTATGTTCAGAAACGTAGCAATGGTAGCTCCATGTACAAGTGCCCTGCAATGATGCAGGATTGATGGATTTGACTAATTCCCCACAGGACAAGGGTAGGGTTCCAAGTACACAACCCTTTCCTAACGTGTTTCGTATGGAAAGGAAGGAGGAAGCTTCAGAGCGGTTTAGGACAGAACAGAACAGGATGCAATCGAATCAGTTAAGAACACTTACTCAGGGCTTTCTTTCTGATAACCGAAAACATTAGCTGCTTTATGGGCTTTCTCATAAGTCTGCTTCAGTGCTTCCTGCCAATACAAGAGCAAATTTACCATCTTTACAGTGGCATATTATCAGAACAACAACTATTAAATACATGAATGATAGATGTTACTACCTGTAATCAGTCACAAAATCTTCAGCTGACCACTGCATTGAATTGCATTCACGAAGCACTTCTATTTGCCCTGCAGTAACCTTCAACGAAAAAGGATCAAACACATCAAAATTCATCATCAAAGTATTATCGTAAGAACAACATGTGCTTTTTAAGGTTACATAGCCCTGCATTTCCAAATGAAAGAAGCCTATGCATGTCCTCACACACACACACACTGTTTTCTATTACGTGCTTTCGAACTTTTAAAAACAACCTATTAAACGGTAGGAAGTATTGACGGGAAAAAGAAGAACATACCCCTCCAGCTCCCGCAGCAATGGCGGGAGCAATTAGAACACTCGCCTTTCTGAGAACATCAACTGCTCCAGCTGTACATGGCATGTTTGACCCTCAAGGAATACACATTCACACTCCTTAGAGGAGAGGAAGTAAAAAAAGGAAGAACATGAAGAAGGAAAAACGAGAGAAGAAAGAGGAGAAATCAAGAATGTTGAATTCCAATATAAGGAAAAATCCCCATCCATTTCCTAACCTTCAACAAGCAAGCAACATCCCGCATTAACCAAATTGATGGCATCTGATTGATCGATTTCGTGCTGAGAAGCACAGAGGAATGCCACGTCACACCTCTCACTCCATGGCTTTGCTTCTTCAAAGTATTTTGAATGTGCGTATGTCTTGGAGTAGTCGCTGCAAACAGTTGCAAAGACGGCGTGAATTACCAACTGAAATAACACAAGGAAAACTTTAATGTGTATGTACAATTAAAATACCTCAAAAATCTCTGCTGGGCTTTTATATCCCTCAACAATGCAAGTTTCATATAATCAAAACCATCTTCATCCACCAAATATCCCTTTGAATCTGCACAAAACTTAGCATCAGAAACAACAGCAAATATGAATCAGCATTTTGTCCTACATTGATGGAACTCTAACAAAGCAACAAGTAAATGGTGATGGGATCTTCAGCAGCTGAATAATTAGCAGAGAGCTCTGTTAACATGCTCACATACAACTAATTAATCATGACATCAGCTTCAACATCGGACCGATCCAAGCTCGATGTAAATCAAACCTCACAGGTTGTATCAATTATAGGCTCAAAAAGGTCAAGGAAGATTGATTAATAAAAAGAGAAAGGGACAAAGGAAGGAAGGTACCTTAGTCCCTTTATTTCTTTGTTCATATCTGCAAGTATAAGTCATGCAAAAGAAAGCTGAAATGATGCAAAATAATTAGTTCATATGGACATTTTTATATAGACTGCTTTCCAATGTAAGAAAATATAAAAGAATGATCCTCACCACACCATAGCCACTAGCTTCAGTTCTAAGGCTTGAACCAGCCCAGTATATCCTTGGTCCTGTAAAACTTCCCTGCATAAGTAATTGACACAAAGATACAACAGCCAAAACTCTTTATTTTGTTCCAACAGTTAAAGGCTCTGATACTAATAAAAAAATCTAATAACACCCGACTGTATGACTAGAAAGGAATAGTTTAACGTGCTCTACAACAAAAATGCAAAATCAAAAAACAGTTTCACATTGCGAAGAGACAAAAACAGAACAGCAGAGAGTGGAAATCCAGCAAATTATATGGTGTTGAAGGATTTTTAGTACCTGAAACTGACCAGCTAGGCATCTATACTGTCCAAAGAGGTATCCCATTTCTCTGAGTACCGACACCCATCTCCTCTGACGGAAAATCCTATCTTCCAGAAAACATTGAAAGTGCCGCGGAAAGCAGATACTTGCTAAAAAGCAGAAACCCACACTACTTACTTTGTCAGGATCCAGATATCTGTACATCTCACTGATGAAACTTTGGCAAAATCTCATGATCTGTCAGTGTTGCAAAAAACAGATCAGAACATCTGGAGATTTGATTCAACGGAATTCAGTGATTTGACAGATCAAATCAATCACAATCTGAGCTTTAATTATTCAACGGAATTCAGTGATTTGACAGAAAAAAAAATCATAATAATTATCCATATCACATGCCATTCGGTATAATGTTTAAAATTACAAATCTCTCTCTCTTCGGCGAGGAAGAAGACGAAGGATGCGTTACCAAAAAAAAGGAAGAAGACTAAGGATGCGTTATAAAAAAAAAAAAAAGGAGATTTGATTCGGCTAAGTTTAGGGATTTTAGAATTTTAGGTTTTTTGATAGGTTTAATAATTTCAAAACCCAATTGGTCCAATTTTGATTATAATTTTAAATATTAAACTGATCTAGATGACATGAGATATGACATAGATAATTGTTATGATTTTTTATTATCAAATCACCGTTTTTTTATTCCGTTAAATAATTTAACATTGTTATCGGATTCTAATTGATTTTAAAAAAAAATTTAGATATTTATATATAATTTTTAAAAAGTTCATATATTTATTTAAAAATTTTATAATTTAGATATTTATTTGGGATTTTTGTAAAAGTTTGAATATTTATATATTATTTTTCATTTTTTCTTTTATATCATACCTAATTTTTTATGGAAATAGTTTACCTTCTAAAATATTTTGCTTGTAATTCATTTTGTAATATTTCTATAAATTTGATTTAATTAATTTAATTTAAAAAATCATATCTACTCAATTTTTAAAATATGTTTTGTTTTGTTATATAAATGTTCATCTCTTCTAAAGGTCTTACTAGTACAAATATGAGCAAAGACTCCTTTACAAATCATGGATTCACATTTCTTCTTCTTCTTCTTTTTTGTATTTGTGCAAATCAAAGGTGAATATTTTTTTTTTTTTGCGCATAGAAAATTTTAAATTTTAAATTTTTGTGAAAATTTTTTCCAAATTCAAAGTTTTATAAATTTTAAATTTTTGTAAAAAACTTTACCAAATTCAAAGTTTTATATTTTTTTTATAGAAGATTATAAGTTAAAAGTTTTATATCGAACATTTTAAAAAGTTTGGAATTTTTTATGGAATTAACCCGTTAGATCAAAATATATTTTTATGATGTTCGGATTCTAGGAGGCTCAACAAAAAAAATATATATAGCCCTAAAAATATATACATATCAGAGATATCCGATATTTAAAACATCTTTCTATATGGATTTGTTAATTTTACGACAGTGTATGTATATATGCACGATTTATAGATTAAAATTTAACTTTTAGATTAAGATGACACAAATAATAGGAAAATAAAGAAGATTCCACGTTGCATGAACCATCAAAAGAACCTTAGAACCCATTTTTTTTCATTCTAATCTGTTATATAAAAACCCAAACAGTACTTATCTGCCTTGCAATTCCATGTACAAACTTAGTGTTAAGGGACACAAAGAACAACATATAAAGCTAAACACAAAACCCAGAAGATCATATCATCTAATCAGAATTTCTCCCCTAAAAAAACTACCACAAAACTTAACCTATGAATCATAATCAAGTTTAGACCAAACACTTCTACTATCCACACACCCGAAAACCACGAGATATCGACTCCGAATTCATCTATCCCCTTCTCTTTTTCTTTTTTTTTCTCATCTTCATGTTCATGAGATTGAATCCGGCTCGAATTTTAGTATCCAGAATGAATCATCTCAAGAGTACCTTAAATCTCCATGGAGTCTGGTTCTGGAATTTCATCACACTATGCCCAATCTTTTCAATGAGACGAGGCGTAATCTTTGATTCTTTGCTTTAGATGCTGTGAAAGATTTTAATGTGATCAAATTTCATGTATAAATACCGACAAAAAGAGTGTGAAAACTAGAGTAATTAGCTTTGTGATAGGAAAAAAATATTACCTTCAGTTCTTCATGTAGAACAATAAATATCTTCTTCAAACGTTTGTGCCTCTGCAGGTTTGTGTAGTAGACATCGTTATCGTAAAGAATTAAAACTTGAACACTCAACAATTGTCCAGTTTTGACTTAAGCAGATATAAGATGCTTACACTTTGCTCTCTAACAATAAACAAAAAGGATGGTGATCTCTTTGCAGAATTTTCAAATGGCATTTCCCTCTTTTACTTATTTTGCCCCTCCCTCTGTTTCCCTCACTCTCTGCCTACCGGAATTTACTTATAACAAATCTGTATCCACATTTCATTTTATATACCTAATACTAGATCTAGAGGTGGCAATTCAACCAGGGAAAAAGAAAGCTTCTGTGCGAGCCAAAATCTCTTTTCCGTGAAATAGTATTTCAATTCTTAGTATTCCAGAGAGGACATAATAAGATAAAAAAGAAGTTATGAGATAGAAGACTACCTCCCCATATTTGCTATAAGATTCCTTCAACTGCTGAAACAATTTGTTATACCGCTCCACATCCCTGCCTTTTGCAAACTCAAGGTCTTCTCCCATTTTCTGAAATTCATTTCTGTTAAAAACAAAAAAACAGATCCAATAAATTCAAGAAAACTGATAAAATAGGACAACGCAAGAGATAGAACCATAGAGTAGTGGCCAAGAAGTTCATCCAGCTACCTGAAGTTTTCTAATATCTTGTTAAGGGAACAGTAGCTACCATATTTATCCTGATATTCCTGTATGTAGGCTTTATACCTGACATTAAAGACATAAATATTAGAAATATAAACACTTACAGTGAAGATTCTAGAACATTACAGTTACATATTACTTACTGAGAATGATTCCTAATAGCTCCTTTAAGCTCAGGAGATGCCTTCTCGTACTTCAAATAAGCGCAGTCTTCGTCATCAAAAGATGTTTCTCTTTTCTTATGATCAACGCTGTCATTTGGTATTAAACCTGCACCTTTCTGTCCATTGACTAAATTTACAGTTGCACCAGATGCATGTCTTTTGCTCTCTCTTGATGAGCGGGAAATGGATCCCCGTTTAGAGCCATGTTGTTGTGATGCAACAGCGGACACCTTCTTGTTGGTCTCTCCACAACCTTCGCCACTACTTCCAGGTCTTGCTCCACTGTCATTATGCCTTGATTTATTATTTGTCTCCTCCAATTTATCATCTTCTCCTGAATGATGCTGCACATGTGATTGCAAACCCCATTTGTGAGATCTTGATGAATCTTCAACGCCTTGTTCTGGCATTCCCTTAAAACCATTGCCAGCATGTGGAGGTGAGGGCTTTTTTGAGTCAAAGTTAGACTTTTTAGATGGCTTTCTTTTATCTGAATCCATATCCCAGCTCTCTGAATTGCTTGGTTTATTATCTAACTTCCTAAAAGAGCTTTTCTTTTCAAGTTTCTTAGCTTCTGTATCTTTACCCGATGGTTCCCGAAGTTCACCCAACTCCAAGTCCGAGACAGTCTTTTGGAGCATAGATCCATTTCCCTTGGCAGGAAAATTTGGCAAAGATTTTCTCTGATTCAAAGATGCCCTCTCATTATCTAAGGGAAACAATCCTAAGCTCGATCCTGAAACATTCTTACCATCTTTGTCATTTCCTTCCAGTTCACCATATTTCCTACTGGGGCCATCAGACGGCACAGCATGTTTGCTGTCTGATTCACCATCCATTTTATTCCGTTGAAACTTATCTCTTGGATGATTACTGTCCCTTTGGTTGTCCCTGGAAGCCTTTCCTGTTCGGCTAGAAAGAACTTCATGTGAATAATGGTCTCCCTCAGTAGATTTACGGACACTGTCCGCAGCACCCGTATGTTTGTCTGATCTCCCTGATCCATCGATATGCTTGATCTGCGTACTTTTAGGTACTTTTAAACTTGATGGCTGGAAATCTGAATTCGATTTTTCACTAGTTGCCTTGTTAAGTCCCCCATGTGTATCACAATTAACATCAGTTCCCTTGTCAGCTGAATCTATCATTTGAATGGTTGAGGCCTTTATCGGTTCTTCGCCACATTTATTAGGTGACAGGTCATACATGCTCTCTGAAGGGTGTGAATCTTTGCCCAGAGTAGGAAACTGATTCGTGCTCTCTGCTTTCAACCTCTTCACCCTTTCTGATTTCTGATTAAAGTGCTCCAAATCAGGGCACCTATTGGTTTTACCTCTGGCTCGCCTCTCAGGGCTATCAGATTGCTCATTGTTGAAGCTACCCTTCACCATATTATCTGTGTCATCAAACAACCTTCCTATAAAGTTTTGGCACTCTTGTGGCTTGTCATGATCAGAAGAAAAAGGTTCCTGCCCCAGATTCCCACCATACTCATTTGCAGCAGGACTGAGTTCAATAGTGGCCTCCACTTTCCCGTTATTAACAGAGTAAAATTTTTTGACACCATCAGAACCATGACTGTTGTCAGAGCTGTGACCCTCGATGTCAACAGCATCAGACCCACTTTTTTCAATGTCAACAGTATCAGAATCATGAACTTCAATGTCAACTGCATCTGAACTATGACTCTCAGAATCAACAGCATCGAATCGATCACCCTCTTGATTTTTAGCAGATTCATTTTGACCAATTCCACAACCCTCTGTCTGACTTAGGAGATTCAAAGCAGGCAACCCCAGTTCAGCAGACACTATTATATGCCGAGGCTCTCTATCATCATCACTAATGATGTCCACATCCTCATCTGAACCCTCCTTACTGTTGGAAGAATCCTCGCTATCACTACTGCTCCCAGAGTCACTGTTGTCACTGCCGCTTCCAGAATAACTAGAACTACCAGCCTGGCCTCCTCTATTTTCAGATGCTTTTCCCTCATCGACAATACCAGGTGAAAGGCGTTCAATGTCAACATTTTCTGGTGAACTTGATAGTTCTTCTGGATGTATAGGCATGCCATCTTGTTCACACTTTCCAGTAAACTCACTAACAGAAACGTTCTCCACATTGTCGGCCCCTCTCACAGGTGACTGATCATGACTGCACTCAGCAATTGACCGCAGTTGCTCGTCTTCGGGTGAGCTGCAAAGAAAAAGTATATTCACACCAAGTAGAATGAGAATAGGAATGGAAACAAAATTCCAAACTTAAAAGTACATATTTTGTAATTAACCTTTTGTACAGCTTTTGAATTCATCTTGCCCTAGCTGATATAATAATAATGATAGTTCAAGTAGACAGTTTTGAAGATAAAAAGGCATGTAACATTATCTTACTTATTTTGCTTTCTTCAGATAATTTTTAACGAAGAAACCAGAGACATTTTTATGGTGTGAGAGCAACAATCTGATAGTGAAAAAGTATAAAATAAACAGTCTAATAGAGAGAACATTGCTGAAAACATATTTTCTTATGATAGGATGCAATCCTCATGTCACATAAGATTGACCAATGAAACACCTGCACCATATGCATTTGTAAGCCAATATACAGTTTCTAAAGAGCCATATGCCGAGGACTTCCCTCTCCAAATGATCTTTCAACATTATCATTTAAGATTGCCCATACCTTCCCCTTTCAGGTGAAATCTTCTTATAGCTTTCCAACTCTGTGCTTGATTTTAAGAAATACTTTCCTGGAGCTTGGAAATTTGCAATCTGATTATCAAGGATAACTAAAAAAGTAAGAATATATACTACTCTCAGGTACTATACAAAGGTCATCATTGCTTACTTTTTTCAAAACGGGTTCAATCTTCTTTACAGCATTAGGGGTTTTATCTCCAACAGCCTTCTCCAGTGCCTAGAGAGAGATAGAGAGTGTGTGTGTCATCAATAGTAAATGACGGAAAAGAAAACATATATAGGTATCAAAATGGCCATGAAAATGGCATTTGATCTGTGTTACCTTCAAGCTCATCGGAGCATCTTTTAGGAGATTAATCATCAACGTCTGCAAATCAATTGGTTTGTTAGAATTATTGGCTTTGTTTCCAGATGTGTCCCTTAATGCATTAGTTGCCCTAGTTGAAGGATCTTTTTCGCTAACAACTGGATTTTCTTTGCTCTTTGACTGGACTGGTGGGACATCTTCGGTGGCTGTATGACTTTTAGCTAAATTCCCAATTCCATATGGAGAAGGTGAATCATTGGTCTGATTAGGAGATGGTCCTGGTGAAGCCGAGGGTCTACCTTTACCAGCAGCAGTGGAAGCCCCTGGTTTGAAAGCAGGCTTTGGACCTCCAATTGGAACTAATGCAAGCACCATGATTAATAGTGAATGGATAAGAAAGATGACGTGAATGCAATAGCCTTTAAAACTTTTTAAAACTTTAACGCGCTGCCACACACTAATCGGAGAAAAGATTTTGTCTATATACCTGGAGATGGATCAACCTTCCGCTTCTTGTGTGGTGGTTCCTTTTTCAGTTTATTCGACGTTCTCCATGGATTTGCTGACAAGACAATGTAGGAGTCAAAATATTAAAAGTCATATCCAAATATCATCAGGTGCTAGCTACTCAAACGTCAAATATTAAGAGTACAATTTTAAGTTAAAACAAGAATGGTTAACTACGCTGGTAAGATTCTTAGATTACTGCATTCGAAGGACAAGAGAGAGCACGAGAGGAAGGCAGAGCAAACTAAGGTAAAGGTTGTAGGAACAGAAGTTTGGTTTATGTACTAAAAAAAAAATTCATAACCATCCTCATATAATAATCTCCTCAAAAAGTTCAGAAAGCCAGAGAAGTCTGTTGCATATCAACAAACTAGAAAGAAAATATCTCAACCAAAAAGTTACCTTCAGCAAGAGCTAACTGCTTGGTCAATGATGGATTCCCAGGATCCAACACGATTGCCCTGTCAATGGGAACCAGGAGAAGTTGGGGTGATTCAGGTATACAGTAGTAAAAAGGAAATGAACAAAGGGCTAACTGTAGTATATCATCGACCACATTGATGAGAGACTAAATTAAAGATAAAGAAGGAAGTTCCCAATTATCAATGCACTGAGAGAAACATCTATGTGGTGTCCAAGCATTAAAAGAGGTCATAATATCCAAGCAAAAAAATTTCATGATTCAGCTTAAATAGAAACTGGTTAAGGCAATAACAAAACTCAGTCTATAAAACAAAGCTCCCATCCATAACAATAACAGATCAAAACTGCATTCAGATGAACAGCAATGTGCCAATTCTTTGTTCACAGACCTAACAAAGGCTACTTTACCCATATGCCAAGACTAATAAGGGGACAACTAAAATGAGTGTAACCCTGTCCTCCATGGCCAAAGGACAGACCATGCTGAAAACAGGAATAAATGAGATGAAAAGATAATAAATAGTCAGAACTTATACTTGCGTGATTTGGTTCTTTGTTCAGCTTCAACTGAGCGCATCTTCATGTGGTTTGTAGTTGACTCATCTAGTGTACGTTGAACATTCAATTTCCGCCAAGCACACCCAGACTCAATCAGTACACCGTCTCCATCTTCACCACTCTGGTGTTCTTCATATATATCACATAAATCACCAAGCTCCCGTGACCAAGTAAACTTGAACTCCTTTCCACCTACATTAATAATCTGTTTCAAGCAAGAAATCATAAGAACACAAGAAGCTTGATGATATCAAACACCACTGGATAACAACAAGGATAAACTACAAACCAAATCTGATACACGAAAGGTGGAGGTGGGCATATGCAACAAGTAGTATCAGAAATCAACAAAACAGAAAATGCAGAGAGGAATCACTGATATAAAAGGGTATGACAGAGAATATCCGGTCAACAACTGCGCCCCATAAATAAACTATGACGGGAAAAACAAAGAAAGCAAGTTCAAATACATCATGTTCAACCAAAAGCCAAGTCAATTCATCCCCAAATCCAACAAAAGAAAGGATTTATACCAGTTGATAACAGCTTAATAGATCCTAATCACTTTTAGCATTTGTAGATCTTAGTTACCTTTTGCCCAACTCCAATTGAGCTCTAGTTTCGAGATACAACAATCAATCAGGCAGAAGAACTGATTTTTCCCTCACATCCACCATCTAGGACACCTTAATCGAAGTGAATTGCCAATATCTCAGTTGAAGCACACAATGTTTAACTAGCCTATCGAGCAAATTCAAAATTAGCAAAAGAAAAAATGGCAATTAGCTGAAACAATCGAATTCAACACGAAAGAAATCATCTTTTATGTACCACCGCAGACGAATGAAACTCACATTCCCACTTGTATTGTTAGAAAATGCATCGAACTTGATCTTCGTGGCCCCACCCTGCGCTTCAACCTTCCTGATCTCCTCCACGAAATCAGGCACGAGCCGTATGATCATGGCGAAAGCCGGAGGGTTCTTACTCGGCACAAGGCTGAAGGTTTCCTCAACCGCTGCCGTCGCGGCCTTTCCGCCGGCAGTGCTGCGTTGGCGCGGGGCAGAGAAGGAGCCGCCGCCGCCGCCTCCCGACGAAATCCTACTGACAGAGGAGGGATTCCGATGCGATAGAGGAGGGTAGGAGCTCCGGCCACGCGGCGGTCCTCCGGTGCCGCCGCTGCCCCTACCGCCTCCGCGTCCAAGTTTCGACGAGCCTCCGTACATCGTCCTCCGGTCAATTTCTCCGTCACTGTGATATCCTCATATATATGTAGGCCCGTATATATATGTGTGTGTTTGTAACTTGTAAGTGTAGATTATGATGCACAGGCACATATAGAGAGACGGTGATGATGGAGATGCAGAGAGAGAGAGAGAGACAGAGAGAGGGAGCCAAGGGGTTCGTCCCTTTTTTTTTCTCCAGTGGAAAACGATGTCGTTTAATGTTTTAGGTCTGATGTCGTTTCAGGTTTTACCCGACCCGACCCGACCCGAACCGCGAACAAAGGCACCTACCCGGCTACCCGTCGAACTTCGTAGAAGTAGAAGCAACGTTTTCGAGAGAGAAGGAAAATATCTCTTAACCCTCTCTTCAAGCAAGACATCTTCTCTCTCTCGCTCTCTCTCTCCGGGCCTTCGAACATGTTAAAAGGTTCATTTTCTCTGGATTTCTTCGTTAATTCCTGCTAAATCGGTTTATATTTGTGGTTTTGTTTCTTGCTGAGTCTGTTTTTGTTGATCGGACTCCATTGTGAATCTCTGGATTCTGATTTTGCATTTGATAATCGAGATTTTCTGGGATTTTCCATGGGTGCACGATCTTTGTTGTTCGCTATTAGAGAATGAGTTGTTCATATGTTCTTGTAGAGTAACAGTAAGGTTCATATAATGCATTGTTGTAGGGATGATTAATTATTTTCACCGGTTTTAGATTTTTTGGGTCGTTCCCTTTGATTAACTGAAATATGATGGTGCAAACGAAGTAGCCTTTATGTGAATTACAAGTAACGTTCTTTCCTCGTTAAAGAGGTTGATGCATTGTTGACACAGTGACCTTTGATGGCTAAGTCTGTGTGAGTTGCTTGGTTTTTCTGTAAGCATGACCGATTAATACCGTGTTTTTACATGTCCATAGAATATTGAGTATGTCACGAAATGATTGATTCGACCTTTAGAACAGTTTGTTAGTTGTGCAAAAACATGAGATTTGCCCAGTGCGATTTTCTGTGATATGTTTTGATGTTTGATTATGAAACTATGATGAATTCAAAGATTCAAGTGGCGGGATTGTCTTTCCATTACCAAGAGATTGGGAGAGTCAGAGTGTAAACAATTAGGGATACTTTTCGCCTTCTGCTGGAGATTCTACGATTGGCATGATTTCTAAGAGCAACTGTTAGTGCTGAGTGATGATTGTAGTTTCTAGTTGTGAGACCTTTTTGGTATTTTAGAATACACAGGTTTTAGTACTATGGTGAGACATCATCTGGAATGTCAATGTTACTTTTAAGTTCAGAGTTAACCATTAAGTCTTAATTGGATTGTTTTGTCGTTCATTTGCAGTGAGCGTGAAATGGCAGAAGAAGGTACTTGAAGGTATCGAGATCGACACTAGTCAGCCTCCTTATGTTTTCAAGGCTCAATTGTATGATTTGACCGGAGTCCCTCCTGAACGACAAAAGATCATGGTCAAAGGTGGACTGCTAAAGGTAATTAGATTTATGCGTTCCTGTTCCTGCTTTTTTAGTAATATGAGTTTCTTAAACTGCATTATTTGTGGCAAGTAACAAGGTATTTCCTATATATGATGCAGGATGACGCAGATTGGTCAACTATAGGAGTGAAAAATGTACGCTCAACTGTCATTTGTTGGTGTTGTGAGTTTTTTCACTTTAACTTTCATTGAGGTACTCGTTGGCTAAGTTTTTCTTGTATTTCCATCATCCTAGGGCCAAAAACTGATGATGATGGGAACTGCGGATGAAATAGTGAAGGCTCCAGAGAAGGGCCCTGTTTTTGCGGAAGATCTTCCTGAGGAAGAGCAAGTCACTAATCTGGTAATACTTTTATAATTTTATTTCTGGAAATAGGATTTTCCGTCTTTTCTCTAGATAGCTTGTAATCTAAAATCTTCTTTTATTTCATCTTTTGGAAGATTTGGATTCTTTCCTACATCTAACAAATGTTATAAGTGGTTTCAGGGTTATAGTGCTGGCCTATTCAATCTTGGCAACACCTGTTACATGAACTCCACTATACAGTGCTTGAAATCTGTCCCTGAACTGAAATCTGCTTTATCCAAGTCAGCTTATCACTTCTTTTTTCTTACTAAAATTTTCTGCTAACCTGCGTTGCGAGAATCTCATATTAGCAGAACCTGATTCTTGATGTCTATTCTGGTTAGATACTCACTTGCCGGACGAAGCAATGATCTGGATCAGACTTCTCACATGCTCACAGTTGCTACCCGTGATTTATTCGGTGAGCTTGATAAAAGTGTCAAGGCCGTCGCACCTATGCAATTCTGGACGGTCAGTTTTTTTTCTGGTTTATTCGTTTACCTATTCTTAAACTTGGGATTAAGGCGATGTGATGTTGATGATTCGTTTACCTATTCTTGTTAAATCTCTAGGACTAAATAATAGATTACCAAAAAATCTCAAATTTATTTTTACATCTTTGGCTGCTGTCTTAGAAGTCAATCATGTGGGTTTAACATAAAAAAATGGAATTTCTTGGAATACAATAACACATGTTCGCAATCTCTTCAAGCGTCATGTGCTACACAGCATGAAATTCGAATATTCTATTATTGGACATCATTTGATTGTTCTCGTTATCACTTTCCATGTTTTGTCTTTGTCACTCTCCGCATTTATGGTTTTTTTTAGTGTCAACGTGATGTAGTTTCTAGTTTTGTCTCACACCTATTTTGTGTTGATGCAGGTATTACGTAAAAAATATCCTCAGTTTGGTCAATTGCATAATGGAATCCACATGCAGCAGGTTTGTTGCTTTTTATATATCAATGACAATTCTTTTGTGGTGTTTCTATGTTAGCCTTCCAATCTGCCAATCCATGCTCCTCTGAATGCATAATAGGATGCTGAAGAATGTTGGACACAGCTGCTGTACACACTTTCTCAGTCACTTAAAGCACCAAGTTCTAATGAAGATCCTGACACTGTGAAGGCTCTTTTTGGTGTCAATCTTCTGAGCAGGTCATAATACAAATTTCCCATTCCACTGTTCTTATATCAGTCTTATCAAAGCTGGTTTATGAACACAATGGAAGGCAATTCTGAAAACCATTTATTTGCGGCATTTTAGTCCATCGTTTTATAGTTGTTAGGGTCGAATGGGTAAAACCCTGTGGATGATGTCAAAATATTGGCAGAGCATATAAACCTATTTGGTTGGGGCTGCTGAACAAACCATTGTCTTAGATTTCCAACTTTTATATGTTTCAAAGAAATTGAATACATGACTGAACACAAATGTTTCATGTAGAATAGTGTTGATGTGTATCATGGCAGGATTTGCTTGCCAAACATATGAGGCTGTTTGAGGTAGATCTGGCCTACTTGCCAGTCTGCTTCCCCTATTTGCTGTACAAAAAGAAAAGGGGGTGGAACTGACGACCATTTCATAAATGGTGATGCAGGTTGCATTGTCAAGAAAGTGGCGAAGAAAGCTCAGAGTCAGAATCTGTCTATTCTCTTAAATGCCATATTTCGCAAGAGGTTAATCATTTGCATGAAGGACTAAAACGCGTAAGTTCTGCAATCGATCAATCGAAAAATTTGTTTATGTTTTGGTTAGTCAATGACTCAATGCTAGGTTCTAGGGAAGGTTCTCCTATCTCAGAAATGTACTTGTGATTTGGCCTTCTGTAGTAACGTATGTGAGCTTTAACATTTAAATTTGTGCAGTAGCTTGTTGTCAGATTGTTGATTTGATTCAACATTTTATGTTGCGATGAATTTGAAGCTTTGTATGTGTGTGCTTATGTAGCGTGTGCTTGACAAATTTAAGTACAACTTTGGTTAGAAATTCCCTTTTCCATTATGCATTGTGACAGACAACCCTTTTGTTTTGGCTGCTGTAGGGACTGAGAGGAGAACTTGAGAAAACATCCTCTTCTCTGGGTCGTACTGCACTTTTCATTAAGGAATCTTGTATAGATTCACTGCCAAGGTAATTGATCTCTGTTTTAAATTTCGTCTTTCGTAGGACATCTCAGAGTTTTACAATCTTCTTGCAACATGACCAGCTTGTTTTTGAGGACTAACTCTATCAAACTTACTATCGGAATTCCGCTTTGGATTCTTTTTTCCCCTCTGACCTTAAGTTTCTGAAATTCTTTTTGCTGTTGATGAAGGTACTTGACTGTTCAGTTTGTGCGTTTCTTCTGGAAAAGGGAGACCAATCAGAAAGCAAAGATTTTGCGGGTATGCATGTTCATCATTATCATTTGTTAACAAAGATCAAAGGTCTGAGATGTGTAGTGATTTTGACCTATTTTCTGTGAAGAAAGTGGATTATCCATTGGAGTTGGATGTTTATGATCTTTGCTCTGATGATCTCCGGAAGAAACTGGAAGCTCCTCGCCAGGTACTGACCGTCTTTGTGTTTCTGGATTATCTTGAGATGGTTGGCCAAACTAACGGGCATATAGCTTTCAGAAACTTAGAGACGAGGAAGGTAAAAAGCTTGGTCTGCAGACCAGTGCAAAGAACAGCTCAAAAGATAATGATGTGAAAATGGCAGATGCAGAGGTAAAGAGAAAAAAAGAATTCTCTTAGGGTCCCCTAAAATCGGCGTTAAGAAAGATGTTATAGATATCTGCTTTATGTTCTTATGCAGGGATCATCAAATGGAAGTAGAGAATCATCCACAGATAATCAACAGGAAGGTGGGGCTCTCTAGTCTCTAATACTCCCTCCAATTTTGTTTTTCACCTTCTCTTGTCTGGATTGGTTGCTGTCGTAACTTTGCTTCAATTTGGATTTAGCATAGTTCATGATGATCCGTTTGAAACAAATGAATAATGTTAGGGAATAGAGATTTTTCTACGTTAGTTATTACAGAAATAGATCAGTAACCGGGTCTGGTGAATTAAAAAGAGATGGGTCTACGTGGATTTTTAGTGCTCGAGGGATCTAGCATTAGATTTGTCTTCCTCTATCCCTCTCTTTCTCACTCAGCATGTCACAACACGCCTATCATGAAACGCTTAGATGATTTTGTCAATGTTATCGTTTTTCGAGCAATAATTTATGTTGTCAGAGCATGACAACGAGGATCGAGTTCTGTTCCTGGCTTGAAAAACGTTTCGACATTTTCAACAGGTGCTCCTTCAGAGAGAGAAGCTCATATGACGGGAATTTATGATCTGGTCGCGGTATTGACCCACAAAGGCAGGAGTGCAGATTCTGGCCATTATGTTGCATGGGTCAAGCAAGAGAGTGGTCAGTTACCATTCAAGATCTCCCCACTTCACTTCACTTCAATTGTTGTCTCTGTGTTTTTTATAAACTCTCACCTCATATTTCTTCTGCCAATCTAAACTCGGAAACTTTCACAAAACAGGCAAGTGGATCCAATACGATGATGATAGCCCCAGCCCTCAACGCGAGGAGGACATCACTAAGCTCTCGGGAGGAGGTTAGCTTTGTCCTCTCTCTCTCTCTCTCTCTCTCTCTCTCTCTCTCTCTCTCTCTCTCTCTCTCTCGTTGATCTATATTTGTCTTTCGGTTTTTTTGGGGGGGTCGGATTTCAGGTGATTGGCATATGGCATACATCATAATGTACAAGGCTCGCACTGTCTCCATGTAACCCTCTCTCGGTTTTCTTTGTTGATTAGTTCTTTCGGACCAGTGAGGTTTGATAGAACTTTTATAGACTTTCTTCTTTTTCTCTCTCAAGTCTGGAATTTTGTTTTCCATTTCTCCGAAATTTCATTCTTTTTTCTGAACCATTACTATTTTATAAGACTATAAAATATTATGTTATTAAGACTTTTGGAGGTCCCAATATCTTTTTTTTACAATTGTGCTCGTTATCTTATGTGGCTTTTTTACCTTGGAACTTTAGTTGATTGAGGGGCTGCTACTTTTTCCAAGTTATGATTTTTTTTTTATATTTTCGTTTTTGAAATAATTATAGTTATTCTGTTTTTATATTGGATTTCAATTTGGTCCCGGTTCGATTTTGAATAAGAAAAATATTTGTTTAAAAATTTTCGATTTGTTGGATTTGGATTATTTGATTTGAAAAATTATAATATATTTGTGTGTGAACTTTGAGCTCCAGAAATATAAATGTATCATATGTTGAGTGTGTTATTTTGTAACGATCTTTTGATCTAGATGTTGAATTTTTAAACTGTGAAATCTAGGATTCGAACTTTCCAGATATCATATTAGCCATCAAAATGTTAATCATAAGAATAATGATAAATATACATATATATATATATATATATCACAGTGAATAGAACTATTTTATCACATTGATTTTAACATCAAGAAATCATGTTCAAGAAAGGAGAAACATATGTGCTGACGTGAATGGGGTCATACGTAACGTACCGTTACTAATTTACAAAACTCCAAATCTCTAAAGTTGCAATTTAAACAATTGAAGGGCGGTCCAAAAAATCATCAAATTAATAGGGTGATTAACGCATGCATGGATGGCCCATCGTCACCAATGATATGGTAAGGTTTTAACCAAATTTAGTTAAACATTGATTACATGCAACTCATCTTCGTCATTCCAAAAGAGGTCCATTTCATTTATTTATATAACCACATGGACCACTACCGTTGTAAGCATTTCAATCATATATCATGGAGCCATTACTATTACAAGTTTATTAAAAATAAATAAAGCTAATTGCAAACAAAATAAATTAGAGAAAAACTCGTAAAATTTTTGAATTTATAAAATGGTACAAAATAAATTCTTAAATTTTTCGTCTAACAAATTTATTGTCAACCTTACAAAATATATTATTATAATTCTCAAAAACTTATAAAATATATTATTATATTTTCCAAATTTATGTATTAATCAACATCGTCAACAAATTTTCTATCACTAAATAACAAATTTAAAAATTATAATAATATATTTTATAAATTTTAAAATAAACTTATTTAGAAAATAGTTTAGAAATTTGTTAGAAATTTTTACAAGTTTTACCCGATAAATTATAATTCGAGTATTACCAAAGTGACCGACAATCTCCTCGCACAAAATCTCGGACATAAAATTACAAAACTACCCTTTCAGCTCGTCTCCACTATTCCTCGCTAAATCAGTCCAAGCGCCTCCGGAGGTGGCCGAGTCGCTCCGCCGCGAACCCAAATCCGGATCCCAACCCGACCCGTTTTCCCCAAACCCGTCAAGAACTATCCCTCCGAGCTGCAGATTCGACGACAGTACAGAACTGAAACTCCCGCCCAAATCCACACCCTTCACGCCCTGATGATTTCCAGCCGGCGACCCGAATATCACCCGGGTCGGATCTTGATCCTGACACAAAACCCTAGATGACCCAGACCCGGAATTCCGATCCGGGTCTCTGACAACTTGATTCTTCTTGGACCGTTTGGTGTTCTTGCGAGAGCCGCCACCGACGGGGATGTTGCGAAGGGCTCCTCCTTTGGTCCAGTATCTTCGACAGCTCTTGCAGAAGTGACGAGGTTGCGAGAGATTGTAGTTGTTGTAGTAGCAGAATTTTGTGTTCGTTGAGTCGCATCGCGGGCACTTTAGTTGTTCTTGCTCTGGGAACTGTGGCTGTCCCACCATCATCGCTTGGTAATACGATGCTGATGTCTGATCCTGCATTTTCCCGGAAAAAATTTGGGTTTTTTTTTTCTCGTTGGGTTTTCCCGGAAAAATCTGGATCAAGCAAAAAGTCTGAGGATTTTTAGTCTCTGATGATTCAGAAAACTGAAGAACGGCGAGAATTTGAACGGTCTGCGTTTTTCTTCGGTGATTCAGGAAACTGGAGATAAAGAAAAAAGATAACTTCTTTCCTAAAATAGAAATACTTTCTGAAGAACAGACAACAATATCAGGTTTTTCTTTCTCAAAACACAGTTTGTGTTCTTTGATAATTTAATAAACTGGAAATAAAGGCAGAAACTTTTTTCCCCCAAAGGAATATTTTCTGAAGATTTTGGAAGGATTTATGCAGAAAATAAAATGCCCTTTTGTCCGTACGATAAAGAAAAGATCGAATCTTCAGGCGGCGGTGGCAACAGATTGCAACTTCCCATTGGGTTTTCGAATTTTTTTTTCTCAGAAAAAAAAAGTATAAAGAGAATGAAACGAAGATATTTTCTCTCTCTAGATTCTTATCCTGTAAATGACAAGTCGAACCCTTTCTCTCTCTAGAATTAGGATTGAGGAGAGTGTTGTTTTAAACGACGGGACAAGTGATACCAGCCTTTATACTGCACTTTTTGTTTTTGACATATTTTTTTTATAATCTAAAAATTTATGGTGATTCTAGTTTAATTATATTTTCCAAATGATCGAAAATATATATACACACTTTACCAAAATATATATATATATATATACACACACATATACAAGTGAATGAAAAAGCCAAAAATTATTTCAACCGCCACACAAGTCAAACTAGCCATGCAGAAATTGTACACGTAATAAGTAATAACCATAACAAAAATGTTTATTAATCAGGGTTAAAAATGTAAAAGCATAATTAAACAGAGATTAATAAAAGCTTCGAATTGGATGATGGACTCTCATGATCACTCGTGCGTGTGAAGCAATGTAAAGGGGATATCGTTGAGGGACCTCAAAGATCGAATCTGGACCGTCTATTGATTTTCAGTCATAGTGTGATCGCATCAGAACCGTATATTTGTCTCACGCGTTAAGCTGCCGCAATGGCTGACCATTTGTTCCGTGTTTGTGATTTTGTCGTCAACACGTCTGAGCTCTTGTCGTGAATCCTACGGCTATGACTGTTGTGTCAGAGTGAAGACAGATGGATGGACGGTTGAGATTGCATGGGGATGGAACTAGTAGATATATGAAGGGACAGATTTACATTTCCAAAATTTTCAAACATAATATTAGAATCATTTGTCCGTTTTTCAGATCTATGACTTGAATCTATATAAAAAAAGATTAACTTTTTTACATATATAAATGCATTTAAAGTAAACAGTTTCAAAATATAAAAGCTTTCTTATAAAATTATGGAGCGTAAATCAAAATTTAATTTTTTTTTATAAAAAAAAAAACAAGAGCCATTGTGAATCAAAGTGGCATTTATTTTAAAGCAACTACTAAAACAACAAAGAATCAATAAAACAATGATCATTTGCAAAATACACCAAATCTTTCCGGCATGTAATTTTCAAAAGAAACCCAAAGAGCATAAAAAAGGCCGACAAAGACTGAAACTTGAGAGCTACCAAATCACTTCGCCTCCTCATCGGATTCCTATGACATCGTTCATACTCACTACTACCTTCAGAGCACAAGAGCGCAATCTTCTACACTGAGAGATATGGATGTGATATGATGGAATAATGCTTCATCAGGTCTGAATCACTTGAGCCGAGAAAATCAAAATCGAAATCGGATCGGACATACCCCTCCTTGGAAGAAATGAAAACCCGGTCCCAAGTCTGAGCCGGTTTTCCATGCTTTCACCGTTCGGGAACCTGGAAAAAGCTTCCAAGAACCCGGAAAAAGCTTCCAAGAACCCGGAAAAAAGAAACGTCTGCTTTCTTCTTTCTTATATCTTTAAGCACAGTACATGTACAAACTGTTGGCGGCGGCACATGCGATCGAGTTCTCTGTCGGGTGCCAAGCGAGATGAAGCAACTTCGTCGTGAAGTCGAGAGAAGAATTCCCGTTGGCATCAGCTCCTGGACTCTCTGATCCTGTTTCCATACGCGATATGGTATATTCATGTTATGAATCTATGATATATTCACTCATAATCTCGTGGCGGAAATAGGGCATGGAAGAAAGAGAGACGCCCAACCTCTCCTAACGACTCGTGTTATACTGCTCAATGATCTTGAAGGCCTCGATGGAGTCGGAACTTGTTTCCTACAATTACGGCATGAATTTATATGGTATCAAATGTTTACGAAAACACCAAGGACAAGGAAAAGGAGATGCTTTTAATGGCAACCTCATAGGGTTTTTGCTGGCCTCCAAGGTTGTAGCCTCGGTACTCCCGGGGGAAATGCCAAATACCCGGAATAAATTACTGGATTCGGATCAAAAACAGGAAAACATTATCACAGCAATTCGAGGAATCATATTACATTGAAAAAAACAAAGAACAGAAGGAACGGTTCACATTGAAGATATACCTGTAAGAACCTGTAGCTACCCGTAATCCATCACTGCTTAGGCAACACTCGAACTTATCGAAGATGAAGTCATTTTCATATAAATCACAGAGCTGTGAACATTTAAAAACTAGGTACCATCAGCAATGCCTGAAATCATCAAATGCAACACGAAGTACAGAAAAAACTGACCTTTGGCCTCAAATGCTCATGAACCTGGAACGTTCTTACTGGACCTGAATCCATGTTTATGTCCCATAACTGACAGTAAAATATGACTTGTTAGTCAAGTTTTCATTGTAAGGCACTTTCACACCAGCCATTGGCTACTTCAAGGGCAGGCCATATAAAAAACAGAGATTTTTACGAGACAGAGAGCATGAATGATTTCAGAAGTGTGAACCTTAAGTGTCATGTAGTCACGGCTAAGTATGTATCTTCCTCCTTTTGCAAATTTGATGTCTGAAATTGAAGCAATGATCTCCGTGAAAAACGATCTTGAACCCGCCGTCTCTGGTTCATCAAACCTGCAGTAACAGAACAAAAGATTTTATTACTTCATTTGCTTCTTTGCAAATTTAGCCTACTAGGTAGTGGTACTGGTACATCATAACATCAGTACCATAGCATGCATACCCTCTCGATCTTGGAATTCTAGTTGTTATATTAGAAAGTATACACTCAATTCTAAAAAAAACTACTTTAGTTGAAATAAAGGAAAGTTTTCTTTTTTGTGACGGTGTGAAAGCTGTTAACAATCATATTGACTAAAGAAATAAAATTTTCAGAAAGGAATGCCGCATTCACAAGAAACCTAAAAGAACTACCAGTCCAAAAGACTTACAATTTCGAATGCGAGTCACATAAAGCAGACTGCCGCAGATCAATCAGGCGAACTGAGCCTTTCGAACTGCTATATGCTAATGTATTACAATGTGTAGGATGAAATTCCGCTGATGTGATAACCTCTGCAAGCACAAACATGATGCATATCGAGGCTCAGACTAACTTCCTCTTGTGTGAAACGTTCCCACTTTAAAGAAAACCAAACTTGTAGGAATCGAGCAAAAGAGTAAAATGCAGTCAACTCAATCTGTAAGGTAACATATAATCGAACTAGATATATCTACTGAAACCCAACTTATCAACCAGGATATATACTGTACAGTATCCAGTAGTTGATTATTTTTGAGCTGTGTCCTTTAAAAAATAAAAGAAAATTAAAGAGGGTTCACCATATCATGTAAGGAAGATGTCGAACTCAGGGTATAATGGTCACAAAAATTGTTTAGTTAATAGCTTGAATAATATTTTCAAGCATACTTCAAAACAAAAACAATGTGACAAGCCTCCACGGCTTACCAGTTAGGTCTTCCATATTTGTAGGCTTGACATCAACAATGTTGAAACTTTGATTGCTTATCTCCAGGTTCCAAAGATTTATTCGCAGATCATCAGCAGAGATAAACGTCTCACCATCACTTCAAATTTAAGAGGAAATATCTTTAGAAGAACATGACCCAAGCAAATAAAGATCTCTAGAAAATCTTTCAGCAATGGGATCATGGGTCCCACCGCATGAAGATGCAAGTTTCTATCAGAAGTTAACAGGATGAGCAATAAAAACTCCGAGATAAATAGAGTCAAAAGAAGTCAAGTACCATATGGACAGAGAACCTACCTGTTGTTAGAAATTGAATTGATATGATAATCATGAGCATGAGCATACACTCTTCGACATCTGGCTAAAAGACTAGTTTCGTGACTAGTTACCTGTAGGTTGCAGGGAAAAAAACGATTAGTCTAAGCATGAGGGCAAATCGCCAACTAATTTTGCTAAATTTTCACAAAAAATCGACCCTGCAAACGAGCTAGAGAATAGCACCCAGCAGAAGCTTAAACAAGTTGCTTGGTTCTTTGCTGTGGGTCAAGCTTGATTATTTACATTGTTATTCAAGTTCATACTGCAATAAGCACGACTAAAATATCTAGCCACACCACAAACGATAAACTGAAAACAAAATCGCAAAGAGTACAACTACCACTGGTAACCGCAGCGATGGGATGCCCCCTGCCGGGAATGAGAAGTCATTACTTAAACAATTGTGTGCTTTGTCCGGCAATCCCCCATTCATGGGGCATGGGTTCAGGCTGCTTGAACTAGCAACCTTTCCATTTCCTACTGCTCTGGAAGCATCTGTATTCATATCACAAATTTTCTTGACCTTTTTCTCTTGAACCTGTTTAAACTCTCACATGAAAAAAGGGAAAAGAAACACCTTTAAATATTCATCTTAACTTGTGTTTGGTCAAAAATCCATGAACAAGAACGAAAGATAAACCGTAAGGTGGAAAATGTTACAAAACTTTTATAGCCCTGTGTGAAAATGAAGAAGTAGGACATTCACAGCCAAAAAAGGACCTAGAGAAATCGAACTATAAGATGTATGGAATATATGACCATCAGACTGCTGAATACCGGACCAGATGCAGATCTTCCCTAAGAATCAGTCCAAAAAAACGTTTTCCATCATCCAGGACCTGTCATCCAACTTCAACATAACAAATATTTTTTGTCGAAGTACCACAGATTTCTAATTATACACCATAATTGCACACAAACAAACATGATGGTATGGACCTCAGCTCCTATCAAGACATTAAGTGATCCAGAGGCCAACAGATCATGTGTAGGAACTTCCTCACCTTCCAAAACTTGATGGTTTTGTCGTTTGTTGAAAGGAGAAAAACAGCACCATTGGCTGTTTGACACCATCTGATTTTGTTAATTTTCTCCTCTATCTCCAAACTCTTCAGGTAATCAAACTGGAAGAGAAGGACAGAACATATGAAGCCAAAACAAGGTACAACACAAAATTGTAGTCGAAAAGTCAAACAAATACCTCAGGTTCATGGCTTTGGAATTCTGTTTTATATCGAAACTCTGGGTGCCGAGGTGGAATGTCTGTTCTCTCAAGATCTCTTCTTGATCCACCGACCTATAAACCATAGCGTGTAACAAACTCATAACAGAAAACTAAATGTCAAATTATGTTTAGGCAAAGCTTGCAAAGGCAAAGAGGGCATACACTCTTTGCATCTGCTCTCTCGAAGATAACAACCCGCCCCCCACGGTCCCCAGTAGCAAGATGGTCACCACGTTTATCAAATTCAATTGCAGAAATTATATCAACTGCAGAGAGCCACCGACCAAACAGTTTAAGATTTTAAACGGAAATGGTATGTAACCTGAATCCACCAAACCATTATGCATCGCACATTCAATTTCACCAGCATATTGCAATATGGATATTTGAGCGGGATCAAACAGCTAACAAAAAAGTAACCATGAATTCTTTCTGGAAGGACAGAAAAACAAAGCTCAATTCAAGCTCAGGAAGAAAGAAAACAATTTGAAGCCTAAATAGAAAATTCTACTAAAGATTAAAACCTTCAAACCAAAAAAAAAATGCATGGTCATCAAATTCCAAAACCCGATAATCAAGCGTCCCCTTCATCAATGAGACCAATTTCCACCTTCCTGTTTTTTCCTGACAAGAACCAAACCTAACTATATCTCAGAGCTACCACGTGCAGACAGTAGAGTTAAAAGTCACCAATTTAGCCAACGAAACTTGCAGATGCAATCGAGCTGACATTCAGAGTCTTCCAATAAGTTAGCATACAGAAAGCTCAACCAAAAACCAAAACTTTTCAATAACCCACAAATGAAAAACGTAATTTCTCGACAATCCGAGGAGCGCAATAGATCTAAACATCAAAACCAAACCCTAATCTCAAATTGTACAGATTAGATCCAATGGCAAGACTACAAAACAGATGCTACTCAAGCACAGATGCTACTCAAGCACAGATGCATCTATACACATTTATACATGCACACAGGTGGATCGATACAGACCTTCTTGAACTTCTTCTCCGGCGCTGCGTTCGCCGAATACCTGAGAGAATCTCCATTCCAGCGGCGGAGGCACGTCTGTCGTAGCTGCGACGACCTCATCACCACCGTTCATTGCCCCTCTCTCTCGCTCTCTCTCTCCCCGATAATCTAATGGTTAAAGGAATCAACAGCCTATGATTACCTCTCGAATCAGGAAACACAACGGATCAGGTCAGGAATCACGCAAAGCCATAGCTTCCGATCTCGAGTTGTCCATTCGAGCTCGCAGATTGGTTTCTCCCAATTTGAAGCGTTCGATCAATCAGTGTTGAGAAGATTCCCAGATTTCGACGAACAAAAATCTACACACACACACACCACACTCCAACATTTTAAAAAAAAAAAAAAAAAGGACCAACTATCTGACTTCCACTTTCTGATAGGGCAAAAATGGAATTTCATAAATATGTGTGTGGGCGTAACACTTTTTTTTTATATATATATCCGGATTTTCTATTACGGTCGAGGAAAAGATTTAAAACCAAAAAATATCTGATTTGATATATAATTAAAATCAAAAATATAAAAATAAAAAGTTTAGAAATATATCATTTTATCCATAAAAATTGAATATCAACAAAATGGAAATAAACATAATCTGATATAAAAATCGAATTTATATAATTTCTAATATAAATTGAGTAAATTACTATATCGAATTCGATTTGAATATTGGTATGGATTATTGGTTATTTTTTTTGTTAAGAATTTGATTTACAGAAGTTAATTGGTATAATATTTTTTTTTTTTGAAACAGGATAATTCAAAACTAAAAAATAACCAAACTGAATTTAAGTGGGTACCCAAAATATCAATCTATAAATTAATTAGAAGAATAAATGGAAGAAGAAAAAAACAAAGAGGTAAGATCAAATTTTGCTTTAATACTTTTCAAAAGAAGATTTCGCTTCGAAGAGGTGAGATTTCACAAATAAGAAATCTTTTCAAAAGGGAAAAAAAAAAACAAGATGAGACATGTAATATTATATCAAAATCCAAAAATAAAAATTATTTTTCATTATTATAGTAATCCTCACAATGCGCCGCACGTGCCAAGTGGCACTGTCCGAACCGAATCCTCCTTCCATACAAACGTCGATACATACATATGTATACATATACATACACATGTGTATATATGTTCATGTGTGCGTATATAACACAGTGGCTGACAGGTAGGTAGGCATACGTAATTCCTTACACATTCTGAAGATGGCGAGGCAGATTAAGACAGAGAGCCGCCATCGATGTGGAATGTCCTCTTTTTCCTTCTCCACAAAACACGACGAAAAAAGAAATGGAACCCGAAAAAGATTACGCAAATCCAAAGGAATGAAGACAAAGGATTCATAGAGTTGTCGATGTAATACATCTTTATATCGACACCCACTAGTTATCGGCATGAGTGTCGTGTTTGTCCAACCAATCTGTGAGCGATGAACACCTGACGACGTTTTTTCCCCAGCTTGCGTGAAGGTGGTGATCCGATTGGGCTCCGTTTTCTTCTCCAATGGCGTTTTCGCTTGGTACTTTGATGAACCATTCGCTGGTTTTCCCCATATTTTCGAGTTTTTGATTCGTTTCTTCTCCTTCTTGTTTGTCGTTGTCATGTTCAGTTCATTGTTTGTTTTTCTGATTACCAAGTTAATTGTTAGCTTATGTTTTTACAGTTCTGGTTTTGTTGTCTTCTACGTGATTAGTGCTCGATGAAATGCCAAGCTGAGCTTGTTGCTTCAATAGAAGTCCTTATATGATCAAGAGTCGACGCTTTTGATTCATGTTCTTGTGGTCACCACATATTTTATCACAACTCATGTTCTGTCTTACTTTTCAGTTTCCTGATTCCGGTGCTAAGGTATCATTTGACGGTTTTATGCAGGGAGCGTTCCTTGGTGTGGCAATGAACTGGATTTGGCTTCTTATTGCTTCCAAAGAACCGCCATAGACATCATAAACCTGTTATTCATCTGCTTCTTCTACTTCCTCTTGATAGTTTATTCTGTTCTAAAACATTCTATTCCCGTAAACAACAAGAAGAACTGGATCTTTGTGGTCACTGCTATGTGTTGTGTGGTTACAAGTTTCGGGTATTTAGTTGCTGGAGTAACCAAGCTGATTGCAGACACCAGAGACATAAGTGACTTGTCTTGGGCTTTTTGCTTTGTCAGAGGAGCCATTTGGGTCTCATTGGCTGTTTCGTTCTTCGCTAATGGCCCGAAGTGGTTCAAGATTCTGATATCTGTTTGGTGGGTATCGTTTGCTTTGTTGGATTCAGCCGTGAAGATCGAGGTTTTAGTGAGAAGAGAAGGTATCTGGATTTTCGACATGGTAGCCTGGCCGATGAGCCTTCTGCTTCTCTTTTGCAGCTACAAAAGTTTTACAGGGTCGGCTTCTCAAAATAAAAGTGAAACAGATCTTTCCGACCCTCTATTACCCGGAAAGCCTCGACATAACTCGCTGAATCTATCCACTGCCGGGTTCTTCAGCAGGTTAACGTTTTCTTGGATCAACCCCTTGCTTTCTTTGGGCTACAGAAAACCATTAGCCCCCGAAGATATCCCAACTCTGGTTCCTGAGGATGAGGCTGAATTAGCTTATGAACAATTTTCTCAAGCATGGGATTCTCTTATTGCGGATCCGAGCTCAAATAACAGAGGAAACTTGGTTTTTAGAGCAGTTTTAAAAGTTTACTTCAAGGAAAACATAGTCATTGCTGTTTGTGCGTTTCTCCGAACTGTCTCCGTTGTATCTCTTCCTCTCATGCTTTATGCCTTTGTGGAGTATGCAAACAGTGACCAGAGAGATCTTAGAAGTGGCGTCTTGAACTTGGCTTGCTTAATCATTCTGAAGCTAACCGAATCATTGTCGATGAGGCATTGGTATTTTGCCTCCAGGAGGTCAGGGATGAGGATAAGATCGGCCCTGATGGTCGCCGTGTATAGAAAGCAACTAATGTTATCGAGCTCGGGGAGGAAAAGGCATTCGACAGGAGAGATCGTGAATTACATTGCTGTGGATGCATATCGTATGGGAGAGTTTCCATGGTGGTTCCATTCGGGATGGAGCCTAATGCTGCAGCTTTTGCTTTCAACAGCTGTTCTTTTCGGAGTCGTTGGAACGGGAGCTTTCCCGGGTTTGTTCCTTCTTATTCTCTGTGGTTTCCTGAATCTACCATTTGCAAAGATGCTTCAGAACAGCCAGAAACAGTTCATGGTTTCCCAGGATAATCGCCTAAGAGCCACCTCTGAGATTTTGAACAGTATGAAGATCATTAAGTTGCAGTCATGGGAAGAGGAGTTCAAGAAACTGATTGAATCTTGTCGTGCCGATGAATTCAAGTGGCTGACTAAGACTCAGCTTACGAAAGCCTTCGGTTCTTTTCTGTATTGGATGTCCCCTACCGTAGTTTCTTCGGTTGTATTTGTGGGTTGTGCTTTGCTGAAGAGCGCCCCATTGAACGCGAGCACCATTTTCACTGTTTTAGCTACGCTGAGAGTAATGGCACTGCCCGTCAGAATTATACCCGAGGCGATTTCTGCTATCATCCAAGTCAATGTTTCTTTCAATAGGATAAACAACTTTCTGCTCGATGATGAGCTAAAGAAGAATGGCGAAATCGAAAGAAATGAGCCGGTGAAATCTGGAAAAGCTGTTTACATACAAGCAGGTAACTTCGGTTGGGATCCAGAGATTAATATTCCAACTCTTCGAAATATAGATTTGGAAGTAAAGAATGGGCAAAAGGTTGCGGTTTGCGGACCGGTCGGAGCGGGAAAATCGTCACTATTGCACGCAATACTCGGGGAAATGCCCAAAGTATCTGGAACTGTAAGCAGCCACCTTCCCTGATTTATCCCAACATTCATTGGAATTCTGAATATTGATTTCTCTTTGCTTTTCTCTTTCTGTTGCATTATTTGAAACAGGTAAAAGTATCTGGATCCATTGCATATGTTTCTCAGAGTTCTTGGATCCAGAGTGGCACCATAAGGGACAACATTCTCTTTGGAAATCCCATGGAAAGTGAAAGATACAATGCCGTTATTGGAGCGTGTGCTTTAGATAAGGACATAAGCAATTTCGAGCATGGCGATCTCACGGAAATCGGACAAAGAGGGCTTAACTTGAGCGGAGGACAGAAGCAAAGGATTCAGCTGGCTCGAGCTGTCTACAACGATGCCGATGTTTATCTCCTCGATGACCCTTTTAGCGCTGTGGATGCACAAACAGCTGGAATACTCTTCCATGTAATTCACATTTAAAGCTCTCTCGTCCGATGCTTATATCAAATTATATACATGGCCACTTAACATGAAGAATGATGACTGCAGGAATGTGTTGTGGAGACATTGAGAGAGAAAACAGTCATTCTAGTCACTCACCAAGTGGAATTCCTCTCGGAAGTCGATCAAATTCTGGTATATACAAAGCATGGATAAATGAAAATACACGTCTTTATATATGCCACACTTTTAAAAAGTATTGATTGATTGATTGATTGATGTTAATCAGGTTATGGAAGACGGGAGAGTCACTCAGTCTGGTACATATGGGGAGCTCTTGAAGGTGGGGACTGCTTTCCAACAGCTTGTGTCTGCTCACAAAGATGCAGTAACTGTGTTACCTCAAGTGAGTAACAAGAAAGGAGATAAAGATTCACACACAAAGTTAGGAACTATCGAGGTTGTTGAAAATGGTGAAGAAGAGATCGTGGCAAAGAACATTCCGGAAGTTCAACTTACGCGAGAAGAAGAGAAAGAGACCGGCCATGTTGGATGGAAGCCCTTCTTGGACTATATCCGTGTCTCCCGGGGATGGTTTCTTCTATGGTCAAGCATATTAGGTCAGGTCGGTTTCGTTGCCTTACAGGCTGCAGCAACATATTGGTTGGCCTTTGCCATAGAGATCCCGAAGATCGGTAATACGATGCTTATTGGAATTTACAGCATCATTTCAACTCTTAGTGCTGTTTTTGTGTACTTGAGGTCTTTCACCACGGCTCACCTCGGGCTAAAAGCATCCAAAGCCTTCTTCTCTGGTTTCACCAGTGCAGTCTTTAAAGCCCCGATGCTCTTCTTTGATTCTACTCCAGTTGGGCGAATCCTGACCCGAGTAAGATCATTTTCCCTTCCTTCATCCTGAGACAGTAAATCTCAATTACGGTATGATTTGGACGTCTTGAATGATTTGATACGATATTGCAGGCTTCATCTGATTTGAGTGCTGTGGATTTCGACATCCCGTTTTCGTTTATTTTTGTGGTGGCACCAATTATTGAGCTTATAGCAACTATCCTGATAATGGCATCTGTTACATGGCAAGTTATCATTGTAGCTCTTCTTGCAATGGTTGCAACAAAATATGTTCAGGTATTTAAGACATGATCTTGATTTATTTTCATCATAGCTGGTTTCCGGCAAAACCAAAGTCACTGGTAACAGTTGTTTCTTGTTTTTTTGCTGGAAAAGGATTACTACTTAGCCACCGCTAGGGAGCTAATTAGGATCAATGGAACAACAAAAGCTCCAGTGATGAATTATGCTTCAGAGACCTCACTTGGAGTGGTGACAATACGAGCATTTAGAACGGTAGAAAGGTTCTTCAAAATATACCTAAAGCTCGTAGATGCAGATGCTGTGCTCTTTTTCCTGTCAAATACCGCCATGGAATGGGTGATTCTAAGGATAGAGGCTCTTCAAAACGTGACTTTATTCACTTGTGCTCTTCTGCTCATCCTTATACCAAAGGGCTACGTAGCTCCAGGTGCATTTCATGCATTATCAACCCATTATATGGTTTTCTTTCTGTTCTTTGTTTCAGATATGAAATCACTGTTTCGTTTTCTTGTCGAAAATATAGTTTGAACTCGTGTATGGTGATGCAGGACTAGTCGGGCTTTCACTCTCCTATGCCTTATCACTGACACAAACTCAGGTTTTCCTGACTCAATGGTATTGCACCTTGTCGAATTCCATCATTTCGGTGGAAAGGATAAAACAGTATATGCACATTCCGGCTGAGCCTCCGGCAATTGTGGAGGATAGAAGGCCTCCTTCCTCATGGCCTTCCAATGGTACAATACAGTTGCAGGAGCTTAAGGTACGAACCCACTGAAACATTAGTGGTGGAAGGGTCATCTCCCGATCATTATTCCATTTGGACATGAATCGTGATTCGGGGGCCTTTTGTTTTCAGATAAGGTATCGCCCCAATGCTCCATTGGTTCTCAAAGGAATCTCTTGTACATTTAAGGAAGGGACAAGGGTCGGGATTGTAGGAAGAACAGGAAGTGGAAAAAGCACCTTAATCAGTGCTCTGTTTCGCCTTGTGGAACCAGCAAGCGGGCATATACTGATTGATGGAATTGATATCTGTAGCATTGGCCTTAAGGACCTGAGAATGAAACTCAGCATCATTCCTCAAGAACCAACCCTTTTCCGGGGATGCATAAGGACCAACCTTGACCCGTTAGGTCTTTACTCCGACGATGAGATATGGCAGGTAAAACAAGGTTTCCTCCATTACAGAGCTGCAGATGTTAGAAAAGGAACATGACCAGTTTACTTTGTTGCAATGAGTTTCCTCCATTACAGAGCTGCAGATGTTAGAGAAGGAACATGACCAGTTTACTTTTTTGCAATGAGAAATCCCTGTCTGATGTACAATTTCCTCTCTGCAGGCTCTCGAAAAGTGTCAGCTCAAGGCCACAGTTAGCATTTATTTCCTGGGCTTGGGCTTTTTGGTTTCACGTCTGGACAACAGGGGCTTGGTTTATATCCGTATGTTCTCTGTGTTCCACTGTGATATAATATTGTTCTTAAACAAAACGTCGAGTAAAATAATGTGCTTCCCCAAAAAAAAAAAAAAAAAAAAAAAAAAAAACACTTGCGTGTTCCGTTCAAAACCCGGAACTTACTTGGATTCAAAAGCTAACATACTTTGATTCGCCGAGAAGTGAGCGACGAGGGCGAAAACTGGAGCGTGGGGCAGAGGCAGCTCTTCTGTCTTGGAAGAGTACTGCTGAAGAGAAACAGAATATTGGTACTGGATGAAGCTACAGCTTCCATTGATTCCGCTACTGATGCAACATTACAGAGAATTATCAGAGAGGAGTTTGCCAACTGTACTGTAATAACAGTTGCCCATAGAGTACCAACTGTCATAGACAGCGACATGGTCATGGTTCTGTCCTTTGGTAATATATATATATATATATATAGATAGTTCTTTCTTCTGTGAAACCATCTTCGATTCCATGGACATGTTATGATAATGCCATGAACTATGATTTCATGATTTCTTTTTTTTTTTTTTTTTGTGGCAGGTAATCTGGTAGAGTATGACGAGCCGTCGAGGCTGATTGAGAGTAATTCTTCCTTCTCCAAGCTCGTGGCTGAGTACTGGGCCTCTTGCAGGGGAAGTTCTTCACAAAATCTTCGAATCCATCAGTGAAGGAAAAAACAGAGTCTCGAGTTTGCGTGGTACGCAAGGCACTGGTGATTCTGAGTAATTTAAAACTTTTATTCATGGAGAAAATAAAAGTGTACGGTACAAAGCCGGGGCAAAAGTTTGAGGCATATTTGCACACGTGTCGACATCGAATTAATATTACATATGCAAATACGTCATATCGAGTCTAGTCAATAAAATACAAAAAATTAAATTCTAATCCATATCTGATATATATATGTATATATTTATAAATATATACGTATATAAACATATTCATATATATATATATATGTACATACATATGCATATATATACATATAAACACATACGTTAATATATAATTTTGTTAACAAATTCTTATCCCAAAATAATGAACATTTATTATTAAAATCTTGAACAAGGCAAATCTTAGTAAGTAGTATGTAATTTTATGTAAATCTCATTTGAATAGAGCTAAATATAAAAATAATTTCAAAAATGAATATTATTTAAAATATTTTTAATGTAAACAAAAGTATTTTGAACCGATTTCGATGAATTCAAATAAAAAATAATTAAATATAGTCAAAATATAAAATAACCATCGTTAGGACAGTTTTTAATTATTTTATATTTTCTAAAAATATTGAAAAACGATCTGGATCTTAATTTGAATTTAGTTTTTAAAAGATTCAGAACCCCTAATATCATTCGAAAAAAAATAATTAAATATAGTCAAAATATAAAATAATCATCGTTAGGGCAGTTTTTAATTATTTTATATTTTCTAAAAATGTTAAAAAAACGATCTAGATCTTAATTTTTTATTTAGTTTTTAAAATATTCAGAACCCCTAATATCATTCCAAAAAAATAGACTAAAAACTTAATCTTTAAAAAAATCGTGGGTGATCACAAAAAATCAATTAGGATCCTAAGTATAAGCCCCTACTATAACCGCGTATGATTTAAATTATTCAGTCCACGATATTAATAATAAAAACAAAAACCTATATATAGCTCCAATTTATTTAAATACATCACATGAACAAGTCATAATAATATGACTCAAGTTCCCTCACACATAAAACATAATTAAATCCTTATTTTTTATTTAGAATAAATGGATTGTTTTTTTTTTAATTCATTCTGTAATTTCACTCGTCTTATAAATTTCACTCTTCTTATGAACGGATCTTATTGAGAACACTTGTTTATTTTCACTGAAAAAGTCTATCAAAATTAAAATAATCTACTAAAATTATTCATGTAAATAATTTATAGGAAGTATATGATTTTTTTTTCCCATACTTCTCTCTTTTTGATTCGGCATGAATAACAAATCCTCCATAAACAACAACATATATTACTTTAGATTTTAACCAAAAAAGGTTAGATTAAATGTAAATCCTCCTAAAAATGTAACAACAATTTCCTTACAAGCAAAGAAGTCGAAATAAATAGAAAAAGATTATTGCCCTTTCAGGAGTTTTTTTTTTATAACATATAAAGCCCATTATGATAATATAAAATATAAATGTCATATTCTCACCAACCACACATATATACACACAAATAAAAAAAAATAAAAAAAAATACGGACTATTGGTCCATTATGAATATTGGACTCCTGGTTCAATTTCTCGAGAGATAAATAAATAAATCCATTCGTCCTATAAATTTGAGACATTAAATGGATAAGAAGACACAAAAAGCTTTAAGAAAAAAAATATATATAAAAAAAAAAAAAAAATAATCAGTAGGGCATTCACGACAATGGTGCTCCAAGAAACGGTTGTCGCAAAAACAGATGAAGCATCTAGAGATTTCATTTTCAGATCGAAGCTTCCAGATATTTACATCCCCAATCACCTCCCTCTCTTCGACTACGTCTTCGAAAAATTCTCCGGCGACGTTTCCGGCGGGCAAACCTGCCTCATCGACGGCACCACCGGCCGTACACTCACCTACTCCGATGTCCACGTCGCCTCCCGCCGCGTCGCCGCCGGGCTACAGAGCCTCGGCGTCGGAAAAGGTGACGTCATCATGCTCCTCCTCCCCAACTCTCTGGAGTTCGCCGTCTCCTTCCTCGCCGCCGCGTATCTCGGCGCCATAGCCACCACGGCGAACCCTCTCTTCACGGCGGCGGAGATCGCGAAACAAAGCCGTGCCTCTGCCGCTAAAATGGTCGTGACGCAGCGTTGCTTCGCTGGAAAAGTCGCCGGTCTCCAAAACGACGGCGTTTTGGTCGTCATCACGGACGAGGACGGTCCGGACGAGGGTTACGTAAGGTACAAGAAACTGACGGAATCCGATGAGACGAAGCTGGACCGTCCCGAGATCCGGCCGGAGGACACGGTGGCGATGCCGTACTCGTCGGGGACGACGGGATTGCCGAAGGGAGTGATGATAACGCACAAAGGGATGGTTACGAGTATAGCTCAGAAAGTGGATGGAGAAAACCCTAACTTGGATTACAAGGAAGGAGATGTGATCCTCTGTTTCTTGCCCATGTTTCACATCTTCGCCCTCGACGCGCTTCTTCTGTCGGGAATCAGAGCCGGAGCCGCCTTATTGATCGTTCCTCGTTTCGAGCTTTCTCTCGTTCTCGAGCTGATTCAGAGGTGAGTCTATCCTCAGATTCTGTTCCGAGATTTTCAGAACTTAATTAGGAGAATTAGCCATTACAGGAGAGAGAATGGGACGAAGGAAATGAACGTGTGATGTGACGGAACTCTGTAGGTACAAGGTGACGGTGGCTCCGGTGGCGCCGCCGGTGGTGTTGGCGGTGGTGAAGTCGCCGGAGGCGGAGAAGTACGACTTGAGAACGGTGAGGATGGTGATGTGCGGCGCCGCTGCCGTGAAGAAGGAGCTCGAAGAGGCCGTCCGCCTCAGGTTCCCAAACGCCGTTTTCGGTCAGGTGCGTTTGCGTTTGCGTCTGCGTTTGTTGCGTTTTTTTTCTTCTCTACAATCATATAAAAAAACGTGCTGGTGGTAGTGGTGGGCCAACCCTCTCTTACCAACATTTCAAAGATACATAAAATATCCGACAAATGGTTTAAGTAATCACAAACATAATAACAGCAAGAAAAATATAGTATTTTCAATTAACGTTTGACAATTAGGCGTATTAAACTTTAAAAGTTTTTTAAAATTGAAAAGACTATGTGTAATTTAAATTTAATACATGAAATTTTGTCCCACACATGTTTATATATATATATAAGAATCGTCATGTTCGAATGAGACCAAAGTGGAGTTGGTGAGAGAAGCAGTGGATCAATGCAGTAGGTGTCCATGTGTCGGATCCTCGGCAATAAGAAATTTAAAAGAAATCAAACTTTAATAATATAGTATTCTATAGAAAATTAAATGAAATTTATGCTGATTACATTATTTGAGAAAATCTATAAACTTTATTTCTTTTTATATGAATGTGTATACTTTTTTAAAATATTATCATATTAACGACAAAACAATAAACTTTAAAATATAATATTACTATAAAAAATACTATATCAAGGGTTTGTCAACCAGCCTTTTATAACAATGATGTAATTATTTAAATAATCTAATTATTTAGAAGTTGGTGTAAGGTTTGACACATAACCAGCCAACTACTAAGTACCAAGGTCTAAACATTTTTTTTTATTTTCATTATCACTCATAATTTCACCACACTTTGCGTTCGATACAGAATGTGAACATATAACAAAAATAAATAAATAACATAACCAGCCAACTACTGGGATCCACTTTGTAACTAAAACATATGACAAAAATAAATAAACAAATAACATACACTTCACCACCAAAAAAAAACCTCATTGATTGCTATTCGTATGCTTATATGTCCATGTACCCTTTTTTTTTTATAATTTCGTTTAAATCTATCAATATATATATATATATATATATATATATATACCTTTCAAATCTTATAATACAAGATCATTGGCATATATATACATAGACAGCATAGCAATGGTACAATCATTTGGATCAATTATATCCATTTTGTATGTAACGCAAATGCGCACTTGATCACTATCAAGTGGGAACCAACCACGCAGACCAAAAAACAAAAGGGGGGGGAGAAAGTTGGTCCGATTATTAAATTTGTTCAGTGGATTGACATCACTGCTTGGAAAGTTACTCTCGTATTGTCATGTTTTGGACCAAAGCCATTGCCCACCAAATCACTCACTATGGTGCTTTTATTCTCTTTTTATTTTATTACTCCCCGTATAGTTTGTAGTTTTCTCAATACATATCTAAATAGCTATATATATATATATATATATATATTCATGCATTATTGTCTCCCACATAAATGTAAGGCCGAGGGATGACACCGAATGTTATAAAGACTGTAACGTATTGCAAATTTAATGATAACGGAAGGGCATTGGACCACCACACACAGATCAATATCCAGAGAACAATTACACACACACACACACACATATTTACACGTTTTTTTACATAGACGAATACAAACACGTTTATATGTAATAAAATACGTGGGGACAGGGGAAACCAGATCGGTTGGTTAGTGACAACTCACATTACCCATAAGGTTGTGAGTTCGAAACCCACCCATGCTGAACTTCCCCTTGAGTCGGTCAGTTTCGGCTGGTTTACCTGCTATTGCGCAGGGTCGGAGGTTTACTATCGGCATACCGACTATCCAGCCTTAGGGTTGGGGCGGCCGGAGTCTGGCCCAAAGGACCGTATGGCAGGTTCCCACCGTTATAAAAAAAATACATGGCGACAAATCCTCCAATGTCTTTTTTTTTTGTTTGGTTATGTTTTTTTTTACCACGGGCTGTGATAAAAAAAAATTACAGGGATACGGAATGACGGAGGCAGGGACGTTGGCGAAGTCATTGGCGTTTGCAAGAGAACCGTTCGAAGCCAAATCGGGAGCTTGTGGCACCGTCGTTCGAAACGCTCAGATGAAAATCGTCGACCCGACGACCCGAGCCTCCTTGCCCCGAAATCACCCCGGCGAAATCTGCATCCGAGGCGATCAACTCATGAAAGGTAATACCCTTCGGAATCACCCTTCTCTTTTTTTTTTGGGATGTTATAAACGACGTCGTGGGTCATTCGGTGTAATTAGGGTATCTGAATGATCCCGAGGCCACCGCGAGAACAATAGACGAAGACGGGTGGCTACACACGGGAGACGTTGGGTACATGGATGAAGACGACGAGCTCTTCATCGTTGATCGGATGAAAGAGTTGATCAAGTACAAAGGTTACCAGGTGGCTCCGGCCGAGCTCGAGAACTTGTTAATCTCCCTTCCCGAGATAGAGGATGCCGCAGTTATCGGGTGAGAAATACCGTTACCTAATCTCTCCTTTTTTCCTCGATAATCTCCGAAACACACTCGGTGTCTCGGATTTACATTGTAACCATCTCGAACCGTCCAGGATGAGAGACGAAGTGGCGGATGAGGTCCCGGTGGCTTTCGTGGTTAGGTCACAAGGGTCTAAGCTAAACGAAGACGGTGTGAAGGACTTCATCAACAAGCAGGTATTAACCGAAACATGAAACGCCAACCATAGATATATTGTTCAAATTGATGAATTCCGAAAACCCGATGATTGGAATACGGGTATGGTGAGTGTAGGTGGTGCATTACAAGAGAATAAAGGCAGTGTTTTTTCTAGATGCAATCCCGAAAGCGCCGTCGGGTAAAATCTTGAGGAAAGAACTCAGGACAAAGCTGGAAGCCGAGCACCCGAAATAAGGTGGAGCCGAAAGTCGCCGTCTCCGCTGTACGAGGTTTCAGAATTCCTATTATCCATTTTCTAATGATGTCGAACTTTCCATTTACTAAACTCAGCCTCTAAACCTAAGAAACCAACGGATCGGGTGTGTTCCTATTCTTGCTTGTTTCAGACATCAATCCACATCTTAAAAACAGGAACTCCTCGGCTCTTTCATGTTTCTTTTAGTTCTTTCCAGAACTATAAGATACATTTTCTACAGCAGAAACGCACCCATTACAGGGAAACCGAAAATCGGAAACGAAATCATGGCCGGAAAATCCTCGTGTAACCTAATACCCGACGAATCAAACGGCATAGATTTCAGAAACTAACCTGGAGAGAAGGATTGCCACAAATGAGAGACGAGCATGGTAAAAAGTCGGGAAACAAGTTCAAGCGCCTGCTCTTTCCATTATACATCTGTATTAACAAAAGATCCAACCCAACCAACGATATTATTACCACAAAAGTACTGTAAAACGAATTGAAGATGTCGCGGTAATAAGCCCACCATAACTGGTAATAACCTTTTCTTAACCTATTGCACGAAACTATCAAGAAGGTTGCATCTTTCTATCCATAACTAATGTAGACAAAAAAACCGAACAAGACAATTCATATGGTAAACTTTCGGCTTGAGGTTCCGAGCCTAAGGCCAGAACAGGGCGCTTGACTATGATGATTCCTAAGCACCACAACTAGATCGAACTAGACGGCAATGCATGATGCAAGAACATCTAATCTAACTAATTAACCGTCATATTTAAACATCCAAGTAAAGTCCACAACAGCAGAAAGCAGAACCCTTGTAAGAAAAAGACAGAAAAAGAATTAAAGGTAGCAAGTAAAGTCATGAACAAGCTTCGATTTTCGAAGAAGGCTAGCAATGTCCTAGGCATTATAACCATAAATGGCACGAAGAAAACGGCCCTTTGCAAGTCATGAACACATTGCTTTCTACCAATTGCTAGAGAATCACAAAAGATTTTGTCAATTGCAGGTTCATAAAACAACATTAGTTTTCAACTTTTCATCAAAGTAATTAGAACACTAAAGACACATCTAAACCCTAAATTAATCATATATGGTAAGACGAGGTCCTAGAGTTTCGCACCTGAATAGGACACCTGTGTATATGACCTCTAGGCACCTCAACGGACCGATGCTATACAACGCGGTTGAAGAACATCTATGGACTAATCATTTTCTAACATCAAGGCTATTCTTACATATACAGAACACATTCCCAAGACAAGATAGATTAAATGAAACTAAGTGCAAACAATGGATGGAAACATCCAGTCGCCGGGTTTACGAGCAGATGAATGCAAACAGGGTACCGCATTACTTTCTACCAATTGTTAGGTACTCACAAAACTTTTGTCAATCACTGGGTCATGTATAAGCACTAGTTTTCACCAAAGTAACCAGAACATTAGGCTAAACCCTAGGCATCAAACATACATGGTGCGACAAGGTTTAGAGCCTTCCATCTAAGATTATATGACTAGGGAAAAGGATATTTATAAATTAATTATATGCAAACATCAGATCATCCTAAAAATAACATAGCTATTACAATATAGGAGAGAAAAAATACGAAACTAGGTTCAAACAGAAGAAGATAAAAACCATTCACAAGTGCTCAGATTTACCAACAGATGAACGCATCATGACTAAAGCATTGCTTTCTAATTGCTAGAGAACCAGGAAATTTAGTCGATAGTAGGGTCATAAAGAAGATTTACTTTTCGACGAAGTAATCAGAAAATTGCCAAAAAATCTAAACCCTAGGCATAAACCATATATGGTAAGATGAGAACGAATCTTCCCCACAGCAATAGCCCAGGAATGATTATTCACCAAACAACAAAACATAAATGGCAAAAGTTTTATGAAATTTCAACAAATGGAAGATCATCCAGCATTTCCTGGTATAAACAATCAAGCTGTATCAGATCCAGGCAAAGACATTTCCATCAATAAGTAAGAAGGATTCTTTGTTGTCCTTTCCCTTTCTAACAAAACATTACCAAAGGGCAAATTGAGGTTTGATAAACTGATGTAGCTCAGTAGCTCTTAAGAAGTATCAATAAACCCTAAAACATGAGATCCCCCCCTACTATCTCCTCTTCCACCATGTTTTTACTCCCTATGGATCAGACCCTTCATCACAATTCTTCCCCCATCTTCAATACTTTTTTTTTTGGTTGGGTATGGAAAATGCGCGCAAAAATTGTCAGGAATAAGAAAGATAGACAAGAACAAGGAAAGTAACGATTTTGAGGTAAGAAAAGGTAAGGGACGAAACACTACGATGCCGGGGATGAGGAAGAAGACAGAGGACGAGGGGGTGGCAAGAGCTGATGAAGATTCGGAAGAGGCTGGTTTTGGGCTCTGCTTGCTCTCAGTATGAAGGGATGCTGCAAGAGCTGCTGCGTACTCCACCTCTTCGCCGGTTCTCTCTGCAGGCAACACGAGATGAAGTATCGGAACTCCACCGACGCCGACGGAGGAGCCTCCGGCGGCTGAGACATGCAAATGGCGCACATGAGGCTTGCCCAGTCACCTTGTCGGCTCACAGCGAAGGGAAATCTCCCCAAGTAGAACTCAAGGATGCTCACGCCCAAGCTCCATATATCCCCCGCGTAGCCGTCGTACTGCCCATGATTCAGGTCGGTGTTAATCCGCTCGGGGCTCATGTACGCGATGGTTCCCACCGATGAATTGCACGGATCCATGGTCTGGGAAAGGATCCGGCTCACTCCGAAGTCAGCGATCTTCACGTTTTTGGCGGAGTTTATGAGGAGATACGTGATGATTATAATTATATTCTTTTGAGTAACGAGATTATTTATTTCGAAATTAAGATATGATTATACAAGTTTTGTATCAAAATATTTCATGCTAATAACTCTCATCACTCAAAATGATAGTATAAAGAAAAGAATGATCCATGCATGAAGCATTGATACTATATCAATATATATATACATATAGTTTTGTTTAAACATATATACATATAGTTGTGAAATATATAAAAAATTCACTAAGAGAACCTGCCGGGAAAGGTCCGCGAGCTGCTGCTCCTGCCACACATGGACTCCTTCTAGAGACCCTTTGTCCATGAACTCAAGCAGAACCTGGATCTCGCCGTTGTGGTCGAACATTTGATGGCATTTCACCACGTTTGGGTGGTCCACACCGCGAAGGATCTCGATCTCCCTACAGATCTGACGACGGACCATGTCATCGTGGTTCCCATAGATCACCTTCAGTGCGTACAGTTTCGACGTCGGCCTGTGGATCACCTTGTAAACCGTCCCGCCCGCGCCGCTGCCGATCCGGTTCACACGCTCCAGCTCCGACAAGCTCCTGGCGGCGGAGCTGTTGTTGCAGGTGTCCGGCGTCGATGACGCATGGCCGCCGGACGTCGGCGGGAGAGGGAGAGGCACAGCGAGGGATACATCGCGCTGAGGGAGCGGTAAGGTCAGGTCCGGTCGCTTACGGGGACGGCTCCGAGAAGGCGCGGATAGTTCAGGAGGTGATTGCATCGGTCTCATGGCTCAGGAGCGCGACGGATCGAATTCAAGCTCCTCGATTCTCACTGTTCCACGATCTGAATATCAAATCCTCGAGGGCTCTGTCAAGGGTTTGTTATACCTCCTCCATGATCAGGTCCATGGTCGTCTTCTTCGTCTTCGTCTTCGTCGTCGTCTTCTTCTAGGGTTTGGTGAGGTTTGATTAGTTCTTCGAGGCGATCGATTCAAAGAGAAAACGGACACCGAAGAGGATGAAGGTTCTTCGAAGAGGAGGAGGAGAAAAAACAAGACAAGAAAAGCGAAGTTATAACAGAGCGACAAAATAATAATAAAAAATGGTTAGATAGTGAGACTCAACGCTCGTATAAGGCGCGTGATACAAACGCGCATCGTGAAACAACCCTGGGTTTGGTGCGTTACTACACGTCGGTTGTGTTTCGCGTGGGAATAGCTTTTGATCGGAATTTAAAAAGAGAAAATAATGGAAAAAGGAAAAAGCAATTGTAAATATTAAAAAAAAAAAGAAAATCTCATCTAAATAATTCAACTGTATATCCAATAAATACTAATTTTTTTTAATTTTATATAGATATATAATAAAAAATCGAGAATAGTTTATAGTTTTTATTCGTTTTTATATCAAAATTAATATTAAATTTATATATTATCGTCAGAATAAAATTATCAACGATTTTATAAATTTCGTTTTTATATTAAAACTTTAAAGTATTAATTATATCAAATTAAAATTTTAGTTATTTTTTCAAAATTAGAAGAAGGCAAGTAGATATGGACACAGATCGGATATTCGAGATTTTTGAGATATCCGTATCCGTATTCGATGCAGAAAAATATTCGATTTATTATCCGTATCCGATTGGTATTTTTCGAATATCCACAATTTCGGATATCCGTAAAAATCACAGATATTTACGGATTTCCGTATCCGATCTAAAACATTATAAAAATTTAAATTAAATTTAAATAGCAAACTCAAATGTAAATAAAATGTATAATCTATTTAATATAAACTTTATTCAGAATTTAAACATTCTAAAGCAACACAAATACAAATGCAATCATAGTCTATCACATATAAATATATTCAAAATTCAAACTTCAAAACATTATAAATCTTTCGTATTTAAAAGTTTAAACATCATAAAACTCAATATATATAAAATATTTTTTGAATCACCCTAAAAAATATGCAAATATTAAACATTTAAAATCTTCGTACCAAATTATTTTTAGATTTAATAATATTATTATAAAATACAGATCGGATCGGATATGTCGGATAATTTAATTTTGATATCCATATCAGATAAGTATCTCCAAATAAATATTCGTATCCAATCCGTAAATTCCGGATATCTAAATTTTCGGTTCGGATACGAATCGAATAACATATTGGTTCGGTTTTTTCGGATATTTTGGCCACCTCCAAAGTCAAGAAAGGAGATATATCCAAAAGGACGTCGGACCATGTAACATTCCATTCTAGGGCCACACATTATAGAAAGTAAAATCAAAGTGTCTTTAATAGCGAGTAGCGACTAAAACTAGATAAGATTCATCAAATATCTGATGTATCAAAAGCATATACATATATACATAAAAGAAAAAAATTATAGAGTGATCGGAATCGGTGGACCATATTATACGTGAGACACGATTATCAATTCCCCTATTTATTTCTTATTTTTTATTATATAAATTTTAGGTTGTATCCCGATATATATATGGTATATCGAAATGGTGTTTTTTTTTTGTAATCTTGCTATTTAATCAACGCCCATTCGGGCATGGAATCCATCTAGATTCTCCGAAAAACAAAATTACGTATAACCCATCAACACGTGATGATTATAATTATATTCTTTTGAGTAACGAGATTATTTATTTCGAAATTAAGATATGATTATACAAGTTTTGTATCAAAATATTTCATGCTAATAACTCTCATCACTCAAAATGATAGTATAAAGAAAAGAATGATCCATGCATGAAGCATTGATACTATATCAATATATATATACATATAGTTTTGTTTAAACATATATACATATAGTTGTGAAATATATAAAAAATTCACTAATGTTTAAGAACCGTCTGATATAAAATTTAGAAAATTGTTACAAGGTTATTTTAAAACAACTTGCGGAGCCAAGTTTTTTTTAATGTAAATCGTTTGGAAGCCAAGTTATTAACTTATTACTATCTAGAAATTACCGTGTAAGCAGTTTCTCTAACATCCATCACACGTGCGAAGCACGTGACTTTAAGTTGGATCTGTCATCGTTCATTTCATTCAGGGAACGAAGCATTGGGACAAAGGAGAAGCCTTTTCTCTGTCTCGCGCCCCTCTTTCCATCTCTAGGGTATCCTCCATGGCCGGCGCTGGAATCCACCCGTATCATCAGCAGTGGCCGGGGGGGCGGGG
>NW_010966021.1:1422578-1432978 GCF_000463585.1 Tarenaya hassleriana | reverse complement strand
CAGCGGCGCCACCGCCTCCCGCCCCGGTCCCCGCTGCCGCACCGCCGCCGCCTCCCGTACATCATCCTCCGCCTCCCGGTCTTGTAGACAGCCATAGTCGTCCTCATTATGACGAGGTAACAAGTCTCTCTCTCTCTCTGTATTTTGCGGTCGCAGTTCACAAGGTAATGATTGTACTTCAGAATTGAATGATAAGCTTAGGACCCTTCTGGATGGAGAATCTTATAAACCCTGGAATTTCACAAAATAGAGAGTTCATTTCACATAACTGGGTGTTATGATGTGCAAGACTTTCGGAATTCTTCGTTTGGATGACATTATGAACATATGTGCTGTCACATGAGCACTTTCTGTTTCGTTTATGGTGTTAATCTATATATACATATCCACCCATATTGTTTATAGTTGTGTGTGTAATTAGGCTCACGTCACTAGTACACAATGTCGAAGAAAAAACCCTCCTTTTTAATCCTTTGAAATAAATTACGTAGACAGAATTTTGGAGTCAAAAGACTGTGAATTGCTGTGTATATATGTATGTAAAGGCATAGACATGCTTGCATATGTCGAGGCATGTGATGTCCTTGTATCTGCATCTTGATTTACATTTGTGCTGATACTGGACGTGGAAACATAATATGTTATGACGATGTGCATCTGTTGTCCAGCTTAGGACAATCTTCATCGCAGGGCTTCCGGATGACGTAAAAGAGAGAGAGCTTCAGAATCTTTTGAGGTGGTTACCGGGTTACGAGGCTTCTCAGGTGAACTTCAAGGGAGAAAAGCCCATGGGGTTCGCTCTGTTTTCAACAGCACAGTTCGCTGTTGCGGCCAAGGATACACTTCAGGTCTGTCTGCTTCTGATTATTGGTGACTTGGTTCCTTATTTTCTGATTTCATGACATAGAATTGGCATTTCTTTTTATGTAGGATCTGGTGTTTGATGCGGATTCTAAGTCTGTATTACATACCGAAATGGCCAAGAAAAATCTATTTGTTAAGAGAGGTTGGTAGTCTGTGACTCTGTTTATGGGATAATCTATTGTAGTATTTTTTCTTAACCTCTATTGCATCTTCATTAAAAGCAGCCATGCTTTAGACATGTTTGATAGAGGTTTTGCGTACTTATATGAAATTCACAGCATTGCTTTTTTTACTCTTTGCTACTGATATAGTCACAAATAGCAGCCTGTTGAGTCTGTTTACTTTCTTTTTTTATGTAGGAATAGTAGCGGATGCAAATGCTTATGATCAGAGTAAGCGCTTACGAACTGTTGGTGACTACACACACACTGGTTATAGTCCGTCTCCCTACCATCCTCCACCTCCTCCTGTATGGGGACCACCTCATGGGTATACATCTGCTGGCTCCTTCTGATCATCGATGATTTCAGACACTGTATAATCTGCACACTTGGACTTATAAACTGGAAACTGTACTCTGAAACTATCTTGGAGGACATGTATTTATGATGCAGCATTTTCTTTCAATTTTCATTTTTTTGGCATATATATTAAAATTTGTTTCAGGTACATGGCTCCTGCCCCTCCACCGTATGACCCCTATGGTGGGTATCATCATGTCCCTCCTGTACCGATGCCTTCACCCTCACCTCTAGCAGCTCCTAGTTCATATGTGCCTGTCCAGGTGATGATGTGTTTTTCCTCAAGTTAGTTAGTTGATGGCTGTGCAATATCTATGTTATGCTCACCTATGTACAACTTATAAGACTATATAAATCCATGCTTTTTTATAAACTCCTGAATTCATCTTCATTATCCTTGCTATATTTTTTGGTGGTGTGTTTTTTTTGGAGGGTATAGCATAGAGGAAGAGTGTTACATTTAACCACATTATTTAGAGCTTGAAAGTTGCTCTAATTTTATTGGTTCTGTGAAGGTTTTTGCAGCCTGGGTTATTGCAATTCAATCTTATCTGTTTCATACCATTTTCTGTTTGGAATGCAGAATATTAAGGATAATCCTCCATGCAATACACTGTTTATCGGTAATATCGGTGAGACTATAAATGAGGAAGAGTTGAGGAGCCTGTTCAGTGCGTAAGGAGCTTGGTTCTATCATATGTCCATTCGTTTCTCGGAGATCTTAGCTTGTGTATCTCTATGCTGGCAAGAACTCTTTATTTGAATTTTCATCTTTCAGGCAACCTGGTTTCAAACAAATGAAGGTTCTGAGACAGGAAAGGCATACGGTTTGTTTTATCGAATTCGAGGTTAGTTCTATCCTCCTGTTATCTGCATGCATTGTATATGCCAGACAATGTTTTGTGGCATATTGCTATAGATTTCTCTACCAATTTGCAGGATGTCAATAGTGCGACAAATGTTCACCATACTTTGCAAGGTGCTGTTATTCCAAGTTCTGGTTCAGTTGGCATGCGGATTCAATATCCTTAAATAATTTTTATTCTTTGATATTCTTTGATTCATGATTTCTCTGCCATTTTCATATCTTTTTACGTGTTTCTTAACTCGGTGATACATATTCAAAGAATCCATTCGGGAAGAGGAAGGAAGGCAGCCATCCGTTTCCCCCATCGCCAAGTGCTAATGGAGCTCCACTGGCATTGACTTATCAGTAGCCTGAGCTCTGAAGGGGATGTACTCTGTTCTTTATATTCCAACAACTTGCACAATAGGATGCATCACACAAGCTGCAAAATGCATCCATTTCATTGCCAACATTAGCATCAGCATTTGCTTCTCATTTGGTGATGGATGCATATAGTGATGCCATCAAACATAACATGCCCTGTTTCTGTAACTTTGCTACATGCATTGCCTGTTTAATTATCTAGGAGCTCTGTTTGTCTGTCTGTTTTTTTTTATGTATGATTCCTCGCTTGACTAATATCTAGGCAGTAACTTTCACATAACACTACATAGCATTAACATGCTGGCATCTGGAGGATTTCATCCGAGCTTCATTTTCACGGCTGGTCATCATCACGAACTGTCATTATCGAATGCGGGTCATCATTCTTCAGCATTTACCCATTTCATCATAACTATGTCTTTTACTTGCGTTGATTAAGGAAAACGTCCATCTTTTTCAGTTGTCGAAGTAGACAACTGGTAACATTCTCGGTAGTTCAGGCGAAGCATATGTCCCGATTTGGACTAATGCAGGGATTGTCGTTGAGGAAAAGCTATGTGCAGGGATTCTTGTTGAGGAATTTGGCTGGAGACTGCCGACTGTTCATGGTGGTTTCTTCCTCAACTGATGTCAGGTGTTGGTTTCAGTTCCTTGTTTTTACCCAAACTCATCTGTGTTCAAATTCTGTCCAAAAGGTACACTAGAAGGCAAACATGGGCTTCTCTCCTCCTTTGAGTTTGTGGTTGGTGTTTACCCTCTTCTCTACATTTTAAGTGGTTTTTTTTTTTATTTCAATTCTCATGGGTGGTTTTTGAGGATCCGGAATTTCACCTTGTTCTAAAACAAGTACACATTATCACAGATGGGTCGCTAAGATTGGGATCTATTGAGTTTGGGCGTTGAAATTGTTGTATGACAAAAGGGCAATTGACATTGTTGCAATGCAAAAGAAAATAGTTAAAATGAAATGAATGTGTTCAACATGACCTCAATTAGAATTAGGGGTTTGCCCAAATTGTTTCTCAAACCACAAACAGTGGGTAATAACCAAGCAAGGTAACTAGGGTTTGTGCCAAGTGAATGGCCATTCCATACAAAAGCCAAGACATTGTCGGTCTCGAGCATAATAAAACACGAGCACCGTGTCTTTGGTTATTTAGATAACAGTAGCATAAGCCAAGACAAAAAACAAGGGAAGTTCTTCATGCAAATTGAGTTCTTGTCTCCCTCAACTGTCCATACAGCAATATAACATCAAACCCCCCCACTTCAATGTCAATCTGATTTTTCGGTCGTCGCGCTCGAGCGGATGGCTGTCAAGAAAACAACACAAAAAGGACGAGAAAATTGGGTCAACAGGACGACCAATGTAAGGAGGCAGACCACAAAGAAGTTTTATGGGAAGTTCCCAATGAGACATCAAATGGCCCACCTTTTCATATATAATGGAGCCTAACTGGTTCTATACGACGAGATCCATCCATACGTATAACTCGGGCATCGAAATCAACCAACCTAGCTCATTGGGTTTACTAAGAGCTATCAAAGGTAAGTAAGGTTCCTTATCATTTTCATCTTTGATTGCCCCCCAAAAAGAACTACCAAGAAGAAGCTCTAAGTTCTCTAAAATGGTGGATGATCATGTTGCACCCTCCCAAGAGAATAACCGAAGCAGCGAATGTGCATAGCCAATATCAAACATACGAACTTTAAAACAATGGAACACGCACAAAAGTTACAATACAGAGAGCAAATGAACTTGTTTCCGACATGAATTCTACTACTTGTCTTGTCCTGACCACAACACCCCTCATTCCATCACTGAGAGAGTTCATATATATAATATATGCCTTTGATTTCCCATTCATCTTTTGGATAGCATTTCAAAAGATTCTTGGCATTAAGTTCAGTTCAGAAGATTCCCACCCCTGAAAGTCAACACCTTTTGGCCAAATGCTCTAAAAAATATGCAATTCCTCATTCAATAACCCTAAGAAACCGATAGTCGATGACATACAACATCGTTTCAAGAGAAAGAACACGAATTGGAAAACCCTCGACCGAAAATGGAGAAACCCAGATCCGACAATATCCCAAACAAACACAAAAATCAAACGGATCACGAACAAATAGAAGTAAGAGAAGGGATCGAACGTACTAGGTTTCTGGGGCTTTCCCTCAGCCCACTTGGCGATGGCGAAGTGAACCTTCTCGCGATTGAGAGCTTCAGCTTTGTAGGGATCCTTGAGGCAATTCCTGACGAGACTGCCGCAGATGTTGGAGTATGTGATGTAAGTCATCCCCGCCGCTCTCCAGAACGGAACCGCCGCACTCGACGCCATCTCCGATCACCGTCTCCTGTCTCCGATAACGTCCAACTTTGAAAATTTCTGCGAAAATTCGTCGCGAGCTTTTCGAGAGAGAGAAAAAACGAAGAGCGATTTTACGACCTAACCTCACCAGCCACGTGTCAAAGTGCGACCCCCAACTCAATTCCAGGCCCATCACGGCCCAAATGGTTATAAAGAGCAAATACAAAATTTCAATTACAAGACAGATGAAAATTTTCCAACAAGAGAGCAAGTACCTTAACCAAAACTCAATACAAGAAGAACCAAAAAAAGCTGTTTTTTTTTTCCTTTCAAGATTGGAGTTTTGAACAAATAGTGATACTGCAGAATCTAACAAAGCAGTTGGCATTCGATACCCGACCCATCCCGGCTCGACCCGAGTCAATTCTACAATGTTATTTGCCGTCCCACCGGCTTCAACTGCTTGACCTTGTCAAAGCCTGTCGGAAAATAATGGCTCTTCTCTACTTCCCACGCGAGCTGCGACATTCCGTTGAACGAGGACTTTGCGCCCTTTCCGTCGGTTACTTCCCCGGGAAACGGAATCCTTACATCGTACGCTTCTCCTCCTAGAGACCATACCCGAAGATCAAACCCCAGCCTGTCCATCCATATCATTCCCGTCTTCGATACCTTCAATGCATATCACAGTTTCAGATTTTTACTACCTAACGACGGTTTATGGACAGCTTGTAATAACTGACTATATTGTCTGAAGCAGATTCTTGTTCTCTCGATCTATTATACGATAGGGCGGAGAATATCGTAACAGGGTTGAATATACTGACCTGGAAATCCAGATCGACGTATACATTGCAAAAACGGAGGATATCTTCCATGTTGTTGTCGTTTATTTCGTTAACTATGCCTTCTGCAACGCCTCGAAGCGGATCAGGGCTTGCACTTTTGTAATCTGTTGATGCAACCCAAACTCCATCCTGCAAAATAAATTTTCAGAAATGGGGTTTTAATTCGAATCAAGTATCAGCTTTTTTCGGGACATACGAGAACAAGAAGTGTAATCACCCGTAAACAATTTCATGGGGGGACAGACCAAATGCCTGGATGTCATGATGAAATCCAGCAAAAAAAAACGAAAAAAAAAAGAATCGAAAATCTACCTCCATGAAGTCTTCCATTTGAAGTACACGGTCCACTGCAACAACATACATATTGTCACCCTCAACTTCTTCACCAAACTTCTTCCTCCATGCAGAACGAAGACGCTAGAGAAAATGGAGCAAAAAACCCGACATAAGGACATAATCCAGGCATTAGGGCACTTCTATTTCCCTCATAATCTAATTCTTCCGGCTATAATAACAAAACTAAGGAATCAATCAATCAACCGATTCCCAGATGCACTTATTGCTAATGAAAGAACCATCGACACTACCACGAGCTATGGATATTAAAGTAGATACTCACTCAGAAGAAGGCAGAGAGAAAGAGTACAAAGCAGTTTCATTTTAGTACCAAGTCTAACCAGAGAACATATCGATAGCTATAGAGAGAATATGACAGTCAGTTTTACGATAAAAACGTCCAATTCTATAGTAACCATGAGATATGAATTCTCTCTTCTTACCAAAAGGTGGCATAATATGTCTATCGTCGAATCCGGTTGGATCTCAAGATCTTGAGAACATCAAATGAGCAATTCATGACACATTCGGACAATGTGGTTTCTTTACAGCGGCATCAAGAGCAGAAAAGAATAACAGATCACTTCAGAAACATGTAACAAAACAACTAAGAAGCTGCGTCCAAATCCGAACAGAATCTGAACCGGATGATCGGTGTTACTTATATAGCTAACTCCCAATATTATCAATATTGCAGCTATGGTCAATGTGATTGACTAACTATGAAGCTAGAATTCAACAAGAAAGACAGCAATAATAAGAAATTTACCTTCAGAACCTTATCATCGCCTGGCCTACCAATGCTGCCTTGTATCGTACACTGGGGAGTCCTTAATCCACATTGCTCTAACTGATCCAATAGGACAAATCCAGAGATCAAAATGGCAACATTCTCATATTCATATCAATCGTGGGTTTTAATTTTCCAGTGATAAAGTATCGGAATTCGACACTCTCAAGACAGAATCGAGTGAAGAAGAAACAACAATAACCTGAACATGAAGAGCAGACCTCTTATCGGGCGAGAATGTCCGATGCAGGCAGAGAACAGGAGTGCCGTCTTCGTCAACGGCGAAGCGAACGCCGACGGCGAGAGGCCAACCGTCGTGGGTCAACGTGGAGAGAGTTCCGACCGAAGAAAGCTCCATGATTGTCCTCGAAACCTCTGCCGATAAGGGCTTGCGATTGGAGGAGGAGAGATTACGGGTCGTCGTCGACGCCGAGTCCGACGCCGTGGAAACAGAACATCGGAGGGAAATCCGACGAGATAGGTCTCGTTTTGGGGGATCGAATCGGTTTCCCTTGGTGGGTTTCGCGAGATTCGGTAAAGGGAGGAGGTGGAGACCTAAGGATTGCGTCTGAAGCTGCATTTTGAGTCTCTGACAAGAGAAAGAAGTCTGTGTCTGGAGAGAGAAGAAGCTATCTCCTTTTCATTTTCAACGATGGATTAATTTTTTTATTTATATTTAAAAAAAATCAAACTTCTTTGTTTTTTGGTGAATAATTTGGGATTTTTGTATATAAATATATAGTTAAATAATTTATATATTTAATAAAATATGATTCTTCCCGAAATATGTATGCACCAGCTTTAATCCCCTCATTTTCGTAACCTGATATCTCTATTTATGTATGTACGTATACAAATTTATGAGGAATACACATAAATTGAAACATTATATTGTATTCATAATATTTTCCTTTTTTATGTAGATAGAGTGTATAAAAAAAATATCTTTTTTGGGGGAGTAACGTCTTTTTATATACAAGCTAATTAATAGAATGAAATTAGGAATTTCATGTAGTAGCAAGGGTATCGATGATTAGACAGAAGAATATGTAATGTATTTGTTTAACGGGTAAAATATCCAAAATAGCCTCCTTGTGACCATAATAATTGTATGATCACATGTTGGTGACATTAGTCACAACGTTAGATTTTTGATGATTTTATCAAATGATTAGTGTGATATATAAGGTGTGATCATGGTGGTTTGATGTAATCACAAAAAATTTAACGTTATGACTAATATGACCATCATGTGACCATATATGAATTTTGGTCACAAAGTCACAGTTGGAGAAGGATATGTATAAAAATAGTTTTAGTAAAAGAAGGGTATTTTGGATAATGTCCCTGTTTAACGGGACCAAAACCTTAGAAGTTAATAACCGAATAACCAAATCGATCAAAATCGGATAACAAATAATAATTATCAAATCAAATTTTGATGAAAAATTAAATGGTTATAATTTTTATAAAACCGAATATGGATCGAACCAAATAAAAAATAACCAACAAAATCGTAAATTTCATAAAAAAAAAAGTATTTTTGTTAAAATCGAACCGAATCCGAATTAAATTGAATAAAACCGAGTCTAATATAAAACCAAATGATTATAGTTTTTTAAAAAACCGAAATAACCGAACTTTAAAATAACAGGGAAAGCCAGCCATCTCCAACGCCCATCAATTGCACGCAGCAACGTTAAGAGATGTGAAGAGCCAATCAAACAAGTAAATCACAAATGGGTTATGATGATGGTCGGTCTGCCCCTTTATTAAACTTAGAACACAAGACACGACCTCAATTGGTTGGGCCAATCAACCAAAATGCATGATTGAGAGGCTGCAACATTTTAGAGCTTTTGGTTATCTTTTAATTTGAGTTTTTTTTAAAAATTCTATCATAAAATTGATTTTTGAGTAGTTTAAATTGTTTAGATTTGGGGTTATCATAAAACATTTTAGAACCTTTGGTTATCTTTTAATTTGAGTTATTTAAAAAATAATAAAATTGATTTTTGAGTAGTTTAAATTGTTTAGATTTGGGTTTATCATAAAAATACATTTTTTTAAATATCTCAATTATTTAATTTTTCAATAATTTTTTCTTTGATATTAAAATTAATTTAAAATTTTAAAAATACATGGATCTTTAAATTGAATTCAATTTAAATATAATTATGTATGATAAAATCCGATTTGATTTTTATTTATTTTATTAAAACCCAAAATTGCAATCTTGTAAGTAACCCATCAGGCAAAGTAATAGCCTATAAGCAACGACAGGCAATTTACCAACTCTTGTGAAATTGTAAGGTAAGCTACCGGTACCATGGATTTATATTATTCATATTAAAATTTGAATATGGTTTTATTCGAATATATTATATATTACCCCAATGAAATTTTTTTCCCGATAGTACGTACCCAAGTTCTAACGACCTATTAATGAAATAATATACCAAATTAAAAAATCTGGTGCCCAAAAGGGAAAAAGAAACTAGACAATCTCTCTATACATACATCAAAACGGTAATAAATAACCGACATATACAATAATAATTAATAACAACGATAAATGTAAGCATAAAACGCTAGAATAATTTTGGATATACATAAATATTTCTAATCTTGTAATTTACATATTTTGTTTTACCGTTGCCATGTAAAAAAGATTGTTAGTATATATGTCACTTTTATTTATTAATTACATTGTTTTCAAATATAAAATAGTAAATAAATCAATATGTACAGCTAAAAGGGTATGCGTAGTATACCATTTATGGTTTTATATATTTGATGCTTCTTTTTCACTAATAGTTATTAATTAACTTAGCCGTACATGAAATTAACTATTTAGGGGTAATTAATTAGTATATAATGACGTAAAAAATATTCAAACTTAATTATAAAAGTAATTACTATCTTTTACATGCCATTTGTGAACGATTCCTATCATATAATGAAATCAAATACATTATTAGCAATTAAAAGCTCAATAATTTATTTAGAAACACGTCTTTTTTACCGTTTTCTGCATTTGGAAAAAATTCATATTACTTTTAGTTGTCGGCAATTTATTTTCTTTTCCTAATAATGACAAGGTAAATAACGACCAACAGAGAAAAAAAAACAAAAATAAAGATGGTAAAAAATAAAAAATATTTTTTGACGGAAACATTATTCAAATGTGAGATTTTAAGACCCAAATAGAATACGTTATCTATAAAAAAAAAATGTTGAATCAAGAATGAAATTCTGTGCTGGACTGCTGGGAAAAGCTGTCAATTTGAGATATTCAAGTCCGGTACGGTTCAAGAATTAAACCGGTTTACTAAACCAACCGGTTAAGAGTAGAGTGAGGATCTCGATATGAACGGCAGAAGTGTCGGTGCCTGAGTAAAGATTAGATTGCTTAAGACTTCGACACTGACAGACACTTCACTACAAAAAAAAAAGGTCTTTTGGCTTTTGACAAAAAAAAAAAAAAAAAAAAAAACA
>NW_010966021.1:1386822-1422044 GCF_000463585.1 Tarenaya hassleriana | reverse complement strand
TTTGAAAAAAAAAAAAAAAAAAAAAAAAAAAACCAGAGCGGTCTCAGAATGGAAAGCTAGCTTGTCTCTGTCTGCCCCACAAAAACCTCGCCCCCTGTTTGTTGGGCTTTCCTTCTCTCTCTTTCACTGCAATTTACAAAAACAAAAAAAAACCCACAAAATTTAATATATAATCACTTCAGAATCCTCCGTTTCAGTAAAAAATCTCCAAAACCCACTTCTTCTTCTGTGGAGAGAGAGAGAGAGGCGAGGAAGAAGAAGAGTGAAAATGGGTGTGGATTTGAGACAAGTGGTTGCTGGAATTCTTACGATCACCATGTTTGTGATGCTCGGACAGATGATTCACAGAGATTACTTCGATCCGTCTCAGGTGACACCGACATGTCTTTGTCTTCTCCTTCGTCTTCGTCTTTTCCTTTGTTTGAAATATTTCTGCTCTTTCTGGTTGAAAAAAAATGGGTTTTGTTATTGTTTGACGCTGAGTTAATTCATGGGCTCTGTTCGATTTTCTTCACCATTCTTTGGTTCTACCACTTGTTTTCTTATTCATGATTCTTTCTTTGATGTCCGAGAAGCAGATCTGGTTCACAGTAGCCTCAAAGTCCTGAACTTTATTCAATTTGTACGATTGGCTTGTCTTTTTCTGTTGAAATGTGAATTTTTTTGACAATCAAAAACCTATCTTGGACCAATGGTTCCTCAGATCAAGAGTGAGTGTTAGAAGTCAGCTTGTTCGGTCTGAAATGGAAGTGGGCAATCCAAAATTTCCCCTTTTCTTAGATAGAAGGAGAAGAAAAACCTCGCATGGTGACATTGACATAGATCAGCGACTGATGGGTTCTTATTGTACTGCAAATTTTGTAATTTTCAGGAGAAATTCCCTGGAGAAGGACACGATATCGAGTTCGAGGGATCCAAAGTTGCAGTGCAAGAAGGTCTAGTGCGGTCTGTTGGGGGAAGCAACGGGCCTTGGATGGAGGACATCAATAATGAACTTAAGCCTTGTTGGGAAGCATCCATGTCTGGTATGATTCTGCCCACTTGTGTGCTTTCTCCCTGAGACTGAGTTGTTCATGTTACTGTCTTATCTGATTCCGTTCTTTGTTTCACTTAAAACGTTTCTGTTATTCATTCTGGAAACAATGTTACAGATGAAGCAGCATCGTCGAAAGGATATGTTACTTTTTCGCTGACAAATGGTCCTGAATATCATGTCTCTCAGGTATATACCCTTTCTAATAATCTGAAAGTTTGGTACTTTCTTATGTTGGTGTCTTGTAAAGATTGAACTTGTATAAAAGGGCTGTGCATGAAGAATTGCACTGCTAAATTCCAATCTTTGATGTCGATCATCTTGCCCAATTTTCAAACTTATTTTGTTCTCTTTCCTCTATTGTTCATGTGGCTTATTGTGTTGTCTTGTTCAGATTACTGATGCTGTAAGGGTGGCAAATCGTCTTGGAGCCACTCTTGTGCTTCCGGACATAAGAGGAAGAAAGCCTGGGGATGAAAGGTTCGGGTTTTATGTCATTACATCCTTTCGCTTTTCCAAATTTCTCGGGAGATTTCTAAGTGATTCACTGCATTTTTTACTAGGAACTTCGAAGATATATACAATGCTGACAAGTTCATTAGAAACCTAGAAGGCGTTGTCAAGGTTGTAAAACAATTGCCCGAAGAAATATCTCTCAGGAATATGGCCATCGTGAAGGTCCCTGCCCGGGTATCCGAAGATTATATCAAGGAAAATATCATACCCGTCTTCAAGTCAAAGGGAAACATAAGAGTTGCAACCTACTTCCCATCCGTGAACATGAGAAAATCCTCACAAGACGGTGAGACCGATCCCGTTGCATGTCTGGCAATGTTTGGCTCGTTGGAGTTGCAACCCGAGATGAACAAAGTGGTTGATTCCATGGTCGAGAGGCTGAAAACACTGAGCCGGAAATCGGGTGGCCGGTTCATAGCCATAGACCTGAGGGTTGACATTCTCGAAAAGAAAAACTGCCATGAAACCGCGGTTGCAGGCTCCAAATCCTGTTATGATGCACAAGAGATCGCTCTATTCTTGAGAAAGGTTGGTTTCAACACCGATACTACTATCTATCTTACGCAGCCTAGATGGGACAGCAGCCTCAACATTCTCAAGGATATATTCCCGAAAACATATACAAAGGTGAGTTAATTCCCGTCTTTTATATTTAGATCTTGAAGGAAACTGCAATGTTTCTCGGTCTTGATCTATTCACAAAAAATGGGCAGGAAACGATAATGCCGGCTGATAAGAAATCAAAGTACTTGGAATCAAAGGATTCCGAGTACGAAAAGGTTATCGACTTCTACATAAGCTCGAGGAGTGATGTATTTGTTCCGGCAATATCGGGTCTGTTTTACGCCAACACTGTCGGAAAAAGAATAGCTTTAGGGAAGCCTCAAGTCCTCGTTCCAGCCGAGATCACTGGCACGTCGGCCCTTGCCACAGATTTCGTCTCTCCTTACATCTCGAAGAAGAATCACTTGGCTTATTCATGCTTCTGCCCAATCTGATCTTCTCTGCTGCATTTCTGTGAGTGAGATCTTGGAGAACTGTTAATCACCGATATTAAGTTTATGTCGATATTAAGTTCATTTTAAGGCGGGTGATTAATCTCGTCTTTGGTGTAGGAAAGAAAGAACTGTTTGAGGTTACAGATTGAGATTTGTTGGATTATAAATACTTTCAGATGTTTGAAAAGTTCAATTTTTGATGAAAAGGGTATTCGAGTTTTCGATCTAACTAATCTCCGACAAGGTCGGAACCAATGAACTTCCATTGCTACTCATCTTTAGATTCAAAGTCCGTCATTACAATGTGTACATACATGTTTCAAATGATTTGCAAGTTCATGTTTTGATGAAAAGGGTGTTCTGGTTTTTCACTCATCTAAGTGAAACATTCAAAGTATAAGTACTTCAGATGTTTGCAGAATCAGAGTCCAAGGTTATACATTTTTCTTGATGAAACACCCAACTTCCAAGATTCGGCTTTCGGAGGTCGGACCCATGCCTCTCGGGTTCTACGGGACAGATACCTGTGGGACCCCGGGGGTTTGGTACCCGACCCAACCCTCCCTATTTTCCGATCGTGCGACTTGAAGTGGCAAAGATTGAACTCAAGAGAGGCTAAAAGGAGAAGATAGTATGCATCTATAGGAAAGTTTATTTGCGTCTGAACACCAAGGAAGAACAAACAGATCCTCAAAATGTACAGACTAAACCCTCTGTTCAAACCAGAGAAAACCAGCCGAAAATCCCACCGGTATACCTCAATCCCATAATCGAATTTTTTACAGTTTCTGTCTCATCATCATACAAAACGCCACCCCGAAAAAGAAATAAAACAATGGAAAGGTACAAAAGACTTTGATACAGTTTACATAGGAAAAGTAATCTTTATATGGTAAAAGGACTTGTAGTTTTTTTGCAGTCTGAGGTTAGAGATTAAGGGCTTTGTCATAAGGTTGATCTGTCTTTTTCTTTTTCTATCTCTTTTTTTTTCTGCGTTTTTGTCAGAATAAGATGTTCTTGGAAGCAATTTCCTCAAAGTGTATAGAGTTCCTGATGTTGCAGAATGGGAAGATATCTACTATCTTTATCCATTTCTTGAAGCTTTGTATTTACGCAACGGTTTCTTGAAGTAAACGCTCATCGGTGTCTTGGGCACCGGTATCAGTTTTCCGAGCATCGCGAGTGGCCAGCTGCAGAAATTAATCGTTCATCAATTCATTCGATGAAACGAACGTTATTGTTTTTTTTTTTTGAAACTGCAGGTTTAGTAGAAGAAAGAAACTGCAACTGACCTGACAAACCCGATGGCGATAGACGCAAGCCATAGATCCCAGCCTAGCCTCACCGTCGAGGCGAATTTCCCGAGGAAAGTAACGATGATTATCTGCAGCAGCGGTAAAGAAGCATATTAGTGCTTATCTTCTACATCTAACTTATCAAAACAAGAACAGAGAAGAGATGGTTATCGGTTTTGGGACCTGAAGTATGAAAGTTATCCCGACGATCCCCATGAAGAGGAAGTTCTTAGTTACTCCTCGGAAAACATTCATCTCGTCGGGTTTTCTCGCGTTGAACTCGTTGAATATCTGTAATTTCCGAGAGACGATGAACACAGAGATCATATCGTCTAAAAGGCGTGACTACTAACATGAAACAGGAGAGACGCTTACTTGACACATGACAAAGGCATTGAATATCATGGTGTTCTTCACTTCCACAGCATGTGCATGGTTATCATGGGTTAATCCAAGAATGCTGAAGCCTGCAAAGTTAAGAACTAGAAGAACAAGCACTTGATATGATGCCTGCAACATTTCAAGAATTTTACGTATATCAGAGAAACGAAAGATCGATACAAAGTACGTAGCAAAAGTGAATTCGTTTTGTTTTTTCTGAGCCTAATACCTGCACGAGCAAGTTCCTCCACATGATGTTGGTTATAAGAGGTTCCCTGCAGATCCAGAAATGATAAAATTACTACAAAATTGTTACAGATCATACCACGAATTCACGGAAGTATCGGAATTCATCGAGATGATGATAATGGAATCATTTTGGAGAAAATAAACAGTGTTCTACCTCCTTCCAACTGGAGTCCTGTGCATAAGATGATCTGTTGGTGGCTCTGTAGCAAGAGCAAGAGCTCCAAGGGTGTCCATAATAAGGTTTACCCATAAAAGCTGCATTAAGGAACATGTAATCACATACTCGAGTTATGACTGCAAAAAAATGAATTCCCACCATAATAAATCTCTGAAGATCACTTCATTAACTAAATTATTATATGCTTATTCTCAATTTGTACTTCGTTTTATACTCGGGTGTCGAGGTTTCACAGGTTAAAATTCTATACGGAAGAATGAGGATAAGTATATTAACCTGAACTGCTTTTAGAGGAACATCACCAGATGACATTGCTGCAACAACATTGATTACAAGAGCAGCGACATTTACAGTGAGCTGGAACTGTATGAATTTCTGGATGTTGGCATACACGGACCGACCCCAACGAACAACCTGTAACGAGCAAAGAGAGATATGTGATGGGGAAAAAACAAGAAAAAAAGGACAAAAAAGCTCTTAAGAGGTATGAACAAATATCTTGCGGTAACTAACCTTTACAACTGAAGCAAAATTATCGTCCAAGATGATGATGTCTGAACTCTCTTTCGCAACTTCAGTTCCCGATATACCCATAGAGAGACCGATATCCGCCTAGATTACGAAACAGTTAGTAAATTTGGATCCGAAAACGAATCATAAGTTGTAATTGAAAGAATAGAGGACGATCTTACAAACCTCATGAAGTGCAGGAGCATCATTGGTACCATCACCAGTCACGGCAACAACATCACCATTTTTCCGTAATGCTTGAACAAGTAAAAGCTTGTCGTTAGGAGATGACCTTCCCATCACCTGCATATCACTCATATGTTAAATCATTGAAGATTATACCTGGGAACAACAATGGTGATACCTAATCTGTATGGTTTTAAACACATATCCCACTAAAATCGCTCAGGTATTCCTTATTTGTTGATAAAAGTTCGCTAAAACATGCCAGCTATAACATTTTCAGAATGTTGTAGAAGTATATATATCGTAATCATATGTGTAAAAGATGTTTCTAGTGAACTGACTTTGTCATCTCAGTACGTGTTTAACATTTTAGTTTCGGGTATGATGAAAGGTTTAGATGAAACAACAGCTAGTGCTAAAACGTTATCGAAATCCTACCGTTATTTTCTTGGCTACTACTTCTCTCTCTTTCTCCGATAGTTCACGGAACACCTTTCCTTCAATAATGGTAGGTTCAGTAGCTTCTGCATCCGAAGTAAGTATGCCGCACTCCAAAGCTATAGCTTTTGCCGTTTGAATATTGTCTCCGGTCACCATTCGTACCTTGACATTAACAAATACAATATATATACGGTTTGAGAGAAAATATCGTAGAAAAAAGAATGGTGATCATGCATCGTATTCAGAATGTTGTAGAAGTAGATATCTTAATCGTATTAAGATAATATTGTAGTGAGGCCTGGAGCTTACCTTGACACCAGCATCAGTGCAGATTTTCACTGCATCTTTGACGCCGGGCCGACAAGGGTCCTGCATAAGGTGATGAATGAATATACACCGAAAAAAGGAATTTAGAAAACAAAGGAAAATAAGATAGCTTAGGAAGAAAAGGCTGATGATAGTATTCCGATGCAATGGAGGGATATCATGAACTCAATCTAGAGGTGGTGGAAGATTTTCAGGAGCCTTACCTTTATACCGACAATACCTAACAAAACCAACTCATCTTCCGGCAAAACCCATCTGTCCAAATCCTCTTGATCTTTGGGAACTTTGTTAAGTTCGTATTTTCTGCACGCAATAGCTACACATCGCAAGCTATTTGCAGCCATGCTGTCAATTGCAACCTTGAAAAATTCCTGAATAAAAAGATTGTAGACCTGTTTAGTACATGGATAAGAAGGCATTCCCTTTTACACGAGAGAAATTTAGCATTGTTCTTGATACTTCAGGCAAAGAATTTGATCCAATTATCTCACTCCCTGATAAAATAGAAAGCAAAGCAAACCATACCAACTGCTTCCGGTTACTGAGTTTCAAGGTTCGACAGTACTTTCTCTGTCTTGTACCGTGACCCAGAAAATGTGGCACATACACCAAAAGAACTATATGGGCACAATTTAATGAACCCATTTGGGCATTCCTTCAAAAATGACATTTCTATTCTCCTAATCTATTCTCTAATGCAAAAGACCATAGAAAGATTGTTGTATATTTCTCCCATAATTTCACTCAAACCCACCTCTTGTCCATCGATAGGCTGCAAGGTACCATTTGAGTCCATGTACTTTGTACAACAGGCCAGAACTATCTCAGCTGCTCCCTTCCAGTGAATCACAACTTCAGAATCACCCTGCAGAAAGTCAATATGGATTGTTCATGGGCTTATAGAATCATGCATAAGAGAAGTGGGACAAAAAGATGTTCTTCTGTTGAGATATTGTAAGTTCATCAACATATAGGAGTGACTGTAAAAGCAGAAGCTAATGGTAACAGGCTAACAAAATGATGTGTCGATATTTCAAACCGGAGAAAGAATCAGGAAATTACCCGAAGTACTGCAACACCTCCACGCTTTTTCTCCGAGTTGAAAGGGAAAGCGTGAATTATAGCAGACTCTGACCTGATGGTATCGAACTTCATCCCTAACTGCAAAATTGTTTCTTTATATATATCACCAATCCGAAGGGGAAAATATGTCTAAGATTGGTAACAATAATCCATCACCAGTAATACCTGATATGCCCACGATAGAATAGCCTTTTCTGTGGGGGATCCTGAAATTTCTACATCTCCACCATCCTACAATAGAATAACGTGGTTACCAAGCAATCTTGCGATGACAACTCAAAGTAATGACAGAAGATAAAACCACTCATGAGAATCTTAACATCTTTGAAGAGATTATGTTCACTTTATTTGTCCAAAACTTTCACCTCGGTGAAAATTGTCATCCTAAGAAACTTTATACCCTTATTTAAACCGTAATGAGATTTGTTTTGTGGATTGGAGCCAAAAGCTTCAATCACTTTCGAGTTACCTAAACTCATAACTGGGACTCAAATAGAAATTTATCGGTTTTGTTTCCAAGCATAGGAGCTAAAAACGTAGAAACAACCTTAGGGACAAAAACATTTCCCGTTGTGTTCTGTGCGACACCTTCACATATCAATGAAAGAAGTTCTGAGGGCATCCCCGAGGAGTTGTCTGGTAATTCCATCCTTTTTCCACCGGCATAAGCCTCAACCACTGTCATCTGAAATATGAAAGGGTACATAATTAGCTCTGGTTCTTTCTGATCATCTGAAATATGCTGATTTATAAGGGAGACTGACCTGATTCAAGGTCAGAGTTCCAGTTTTATCACTGCAGATTGTTGTTGCAGAGCCCATAGTTTCACAAGCTGAAAGCCTCCTAACCTGCATTTTGTGTTATCAGACAAAACCCCGGGAAACAAAAAAAAATGACAAACAATTAAAAAGGAAAAAAAAAAAGGAAAGTTAAATTAAACAGATCCAATGTGATTCTCACCAAAGCTTTGTCAGCCATCATCTTTCTCATTGAGTAAGCCAAACTGCCATAGTAGCATATTTGACAAGAAATGAAAATCAGTACATAAGATATCTTTATTTCCATGTGAAATACAAGTGACACTACAACTTACGTTAGGGTAACAGCTAGCGGAAGTCCTTCAGGCACTGCCACAACCACAATAGTAACCTGAATAGTGCCAGAATTAGCTGATATATATGTCTATTGAATAGGATGATCAACAATGGTGGATTACACTTACAGCAATTGTAAATATCTTTACACAATCGTCTATTATGTCACCGGCACTGGTATTCCCTCTGATAAACTGTGTTGTTCCATCGGGGTCATGTGTATTTCCGGTAAAATATCTGTAAACCGAAAAAAATTAAAAAAGAGACAATTTGGCATCAAGTTGTAAGCAAATGATTTAGTAACCCGGGTGTAGTGAAGTACCTGACAAGAAGAGCAACCAGAACACAGAGAGCCACAGAGAGCCCCACTATACCGACGAAAGTTGCAAGACCATTTAACCGAACCTATGAAAAGTTATCAAACAGATGATCAAGTTTCATCAAGACATCATCAAGCCTATAACACAATATACTATGAAAACTAAAATGATCAGGAACACACCTGCAATGGTGTTTCTTCACCGGTATCCTCAGAGATACTTGCCATCAACAATCCCCATTCCGTATTGATACCAACACCTGTAACCTATAATTGAGAGAAAGTAATCATCAGGGAAAAATAAAAGTGAAACTAGGAGAATAGCTTCGAGGAAAAAGACAGATGCTTCAACATTTACCAGCATAGAACCAACTCCGTCAGCCACTTTGCAACCCGACATTAGAAAGGGTGCCTTTTGATCCTTATGCACCTGTAACAAGGGGTTACTCTTAGCAAATACAGAGAAGCGGAGAACCATAAAACTGCACAAGGATAACCATAGTGAACCCACAATCTTGCTTTCACCGGTCATGCTAGACTCGTCAATAGCAAGAGAATGACCACTAATAAGCACTCCATCAGCAGGGACCTGAGATGAGATTAAATGTGTTAAGACCAATATTACGAATTCTAAGCTACGATAATGAAATTTCTTGACAATGTATGTATGCACCTACCTGATCACCTATTCTAAGAGGTACGACATCTCCAACAACAATGTCATAGATAGAAATCTTCACAGTTCTACCTCCTCTCATGACCTGTAGAGGTTTTTTCATTCATTTAAATATCAGCCCCGGAAACTTACAATGAAAACAATCATAATGACATCACAGCACACACCTCTAGTTGTATATTCCGTTTTTCCTCATTGAGGTCTTGAAACTGAAGAGATTGACGATAGTCACTACCGGCTGTAGAAAGAAGGTTAAGACAGAATTTATTACTGGCATTGTATACGAAATAATGCTTCTTTAACACGTCAACCAAGTAACTTTTGTTCTTAGGCAATCAGCAAATGTGATAGTAGAAAATAAGAGCGAGAAAGCAAGCAAAACCAACGAGCCGAGAAATTTCATACCTGTAACAACTATGACAAGCAAAACAGCAAATGCGATGCTGCCACCGTCATACCATCCTTCTTCTAGACCCTAAAGTTGTTGTCAGAATAAATAAGATATCACAGTACAGCTACAAAACAAATGTTCTTATATTTGGAAATGTAAGTACGAATGTAAAGCAATAAGTTACCTCTGTTTTTATTCCCAATGCCAACGAAGTTACAGCAGCGATGATCAAGATTATAAGCGTTAAATCTTGCCAAGCTTCCCAAAGGAACATCTTTTTGGCAAATCAAAAAAGAAAACATGAGTTATCCCCATTGGAAAGTTATCCATGAATTGAAAGAGCACTGCCAAAACAGACTATACACTCTCGAAGAAAATACAGAATAAATCAGCATTTCTTACAAAGATGCTTTTTCCCTTCTTCCGAGGATACGTATTTGATCCGTATGCATTCTTCCTCTTTATCAGCTCTGCGGGATCGTCGTCCACTCCTTGCTCCAAATTCGACTTCAACTTCTCTGTTAGACCTTTAACCTGAGACATGACAAAAAAAAAGTAGCAGAAGAAGTAAATAATATCACATACAATACAACAATAATATCACATACAATACAACACAAGCAAACAAAGTCTTGAAATCATACCCCTCCATATTGTTGCAGAACAGAAACATTCTGGTTCCTGGTCATTGATACGAGTTTTTCGAGTTCAACCTCAAAGTCACCGGTTGAGGTTGGGGGAGTTGATGACGGGCCAAATCCTGATCCAAAGAAGTAAGATCAATCAATGGAAAAACAAACTTGATAGACCGATCCAAAATTCAACCTCAAAGTTCCCTATCGATGTTTTATAGGAGGAGCTTAGCAATAACAAAGTCTACATGATAATCTTAGCGGCAAGATGTTCCCGAGATTCATTGCTTTGCGTTATATATAAGATGTGTGTTTGCATTAATGCCTCCAGAGAGAAACATACCAAGTTGTCGTTCCCCTGCCAACTTGAAAAGCAACGCTGCCTGATTCACGGAGAAATTACCGATGAGGACACAATGGCAAGCAGGAACGCTTGGGAGGAAAGCGAAACCGACATGGCAAAACACGTCAAAGAACTTTTTGATAGAAGATTACCCTTATGACTTGAGCATGTGCTCTGATCATTCTTCTTCTACTGTCATAAGCCTCTTCCTTGTTTAGGTCCAAAGTGTATCGAAACCTACGTGAGGCATTCAACACAAAAGCCGCTTGCTACAAACATTCAACAAAACCAGAAGTCAGCAACCACTCGATGGTAAAAACATTCCATGAAATCTTTTCACTACGAGCCAAACGAATACATTTTCTCAAATCCAGAAAGATCATCCTTCAAACCCATGTAAGGCATTTGCAACAGGGTCACCATTGTTGCACAATCAGACCAAAAGAACAACGAAACGAATCCATTTGGGACCGGCATTGCAGATTCAGAGATGAGAAGGGGGGAAAATTAAACGGAAGAAGAAATACCCTCCAACGACGGAGCGTCTCGACGGAAGCATTCTTGGTGTTATCAATGTCGAAAGGATCATCAGGATCGTGTTCGAGCTCTTCTTCCGAATGATCTTCTTCTGCTCTCACGGAGCCAGCCTCCATGTCGTCGTGTCGTCCCGACATCGACGTCAGAAGCAACCCATTGCTCGAGGAAGTGCTCATTCTCTCTTCCTTGGTCGAACCCAGTTCGTCTCCCTTCTTCTTCTTCCTCCTCCTCCTACCTTGGGTTTGTTCCTCTGAGAAATCAAATTCGCATTGCCCAGAAAAAAAAAAGGATGAAGAAGAAATAGAAAGACCCTTCTGTTGTTGCTGTTGTTGTTGGTGTAACGGAGAGGGGCCAAAGCTTCGTAGAGGAGAGGGAACAAAAAAATGAATCTCTCTCTCTCCCTCACTGTCTCTCCCTTACCTCTCTGTCAAACACAGAAGAACACAAGAACGAATTAGGACAGAAAAGAAATAATTATTCGGGCAAAACCGATCAGAGAGTTTTGCTATTTCTGGTCTGGTAGTGCATAGATTGCGGGATGTTTTGTTTTTTTCCCCCTATTATATTTCCAGGCGAGAAACAGAACGGAGGAAAGAAGAAGAAAAGGCAGATTTTCCCGGGAAACAAACAGGAGTCTCTTTCTTTTAGCCCACAAGCTGAAACCTTTTTTTTTTCTTTTTTAAATTTAGTCTAACATTATGCATATGCACGACGCATTGATACAACTTTTTTTTTCATAATTTTTTTTGTTGAATTTATTTTTCGTAAAATTAAACATATTATAATAGTTAATCATTTAAGAGAATGTTGTGATTATATAGAAATATTAGACGTGGGAACGTGTAGAAATATTTTATCCCCCAAAAAAATTCTAAACTATAAAGAGAATAACAAATTAATTTTTCTTGAAAAAAGTCAAATCACGTATTAAATTTTTTTTAATAAAAAAGTAGCCTTTTTAAAATTGATATTTTTTCCTTTATCAACCGTTCCAAAGTTCTCTTTATTTTATATTTGGCAAAATGCGGTGAGTAATTTAGTATATAAGTTAAATTAATTTAATAAAATATTTGAAGTAAGCATTCTTAATTTTATTTCTATTCCACGACAATTCAAATTTTCATGTTTTTATATGATATTTTACTTGTATTTTTTTTTATTATGAAATAACTAAGATAAATAGCCTTGGTTTGACTTACCAATACATAAAAACTAAGATGGAGGAAAAATACATAAAAACATAACACACAATGCGAATGTAATTGGCTTTCTATTTGATGGAATGTGAGATTTATTTATTCAAAAGAAATTGTTATAAATCTGAAGCTTCTCAGAAAGAGAGAGTATTGAAACGTGCATTCAACACAATGGTCACCTCACCTGCGTGGCTCACACTCATTTAGTCCCAATCATATATCTGATTTTTAAAAAAAAAATCACTCTAATCATATGCCCATTTTCATTTAAATAAAAACTTTTATTTAAAAGAACATTGGATGTTTTACTGCCTTATATATGAAATAAAATTGCTTTGTTTGTAATCTTCGAATTCATGAAAATTTATAAAGCTTTACTTAATTATTTTTCTGATAAGCGTTTGTTATGGTTGCTAGTGACATAAATCATAATATATTTTTTCTCATTTTACTTGATATTAATATATAGTTTTTTTATAAATGATGAAAAATGGTTAAACGAGTAGAAAGCCATTTTATCCAAATAAATGAATAGAAAGTTATAAATTGATTAGCGTTAATAATAATTACAAATTACAAACGTGATGTTTAATGGCCATGACACTCATGCTATGCCCTCTCTTAAATACACCAAGTCAAAGCCTCTAAAGGGCCCGAGGCTTGTGTGTGCATGCATACATACATACATATAGATATACATGTATCTATCTCTTATTATACATAAAAATCCATCTTCTAGACAATTTCATACAAATCCAATTTATATGGAAAAAAACTTCAAAAAAGATTTGGTAGAACACAAAACACATCCCAATAAATAAATAAAAAAACACTGTACCAAATCAAGATCATACATTGTATGGGTTAGGGCAACTCAAGCTAAGCAATGCTGAACATGTGATCTTTGATGGGATGCATGCCTTTGGTTAAAGACTGAATCAAATGATTATGCTTAAGTTTAAATTTGGTTTATTAAAAGCATAATCAAAGCAACTTACACTCCTGCGTTGACTTGGTCAAAGACTTCGAGCCAAACACATTTAGACGCACTGTGCAGTATTCATACTTACCCCCGGATTGAATCCAAAGGTTCCATCTCCAGAATCTGATCCCAAAAAACCCAAAATAAACTAAGATTCCTTCAAAATATGGTCAGGAAACTAAAGCAAACCTGACCTTAGGTTGATCCTGTTATGTAATCAGGACGAGATGCTAACTTTACCGGCAACTCTCGTTCCTTCGATCGGCCACGGGGGTTTTGCCCTGATAAATACATCGAGAGCAAATGTCAAGTTTTTTGTTTAACCGACAAAATGTATGATCATCACCTCGTTCCTATTTACAGACATATTTTGTGTGGCTTTGGATAAGTCTCTGAGAGTCCCCTGAAAATTACCATTCATGAAAATGTTAAATATGGACCGACAAATAATATGGCTCCAACAACTACAAGCTTCGCTTACCTTGTTTGCCCAGTTTAGTCCACAGGCATTGCAAAGTGTTCTTGGCCCTTCAGCCTTCAGGCCCTCGACGCATCATTGGAGTGGACTTCTCACTGGTTCCACAGTGCCGGCATCTTACATGTTCCATTACCATTTCAAGCAGAAGATACAAAACATGTGCTAAGTACGTAACTGAATGTAAAAAAAAAAGAATGTCACGTGCAAAAACTTCGATGCAACATTCAGTCCGTGCTTTTGAATTTCCAGAAAACAAAGATCATTACATCTTTACATACTTTTCAGCTCTTATCTATTAAGGGAACATCTCATAATTCACGCTTCTTTTACATTTTACAATTACAACTTTTAGCTTAGCATTTCTTTTGCTTCACCTGTGTCTGTGTGGGCTATTTTAACAAGATATTATATTGCCTGCATTGTCCTACAATTTTAATGATAGGATCTCCTCATCTTAATACACTAATAAGTTCTAAAGTTGGTTGGTCCAGATCAATACTACCTCAAGTCGGATACTTGTTGAATAAAATTAAAGCAATATTTGAACTTACGAAATCTCTCGAGTCTGAGAGCCACACCGTTCTACACCCCAGGAGTGATTTGACCCCAAGCTCGAACCCGCTGATGCAGAATCATCATCATTTGACTTGGCAGATGTGAACTGACGTTTATTACGTTGCATCCTACAGAATGCCAAAGAACAGTGACAAGTAACAAAAAAGTGCCGTAATTACCCAAAAACGTATAGGCAAAAGTAAAAAAAAAATCCCGAGTACAACAACTGTACCTCAAGGCAACCTCCTTACGGACTGAGTACCGAATTTTCTTATCGAAATTCCGTCCTATACGTTTCTCCCGAAATCTGACTAAGGAGGCTAGCCGTTGCGGGACACTAGACCTTTGAGGAGTACCAGATAGACACTAATTCATTAATTAGTCAGCAATTCGTAAAAGGAGCAAACTTATTCCCATATAATCAAATGTTTTACTATCGATACCCTATTGTTCTGAGGTGTTGTTGATGATCCTAGGGTTGTGGAAGCAGTCTGTGGTATTTCACGGCCTCCCAACAATCGAAGCGTGGCTTGGAGCTGCAGTTGATGTTGAAAAGGAAATGAAGGGTCATTCTCTCGCACTAGCTTTATAATAAAAACTATACTTATAAATTTATATTAAGGAACTAACTCATTAGCAACTCTAAATCACCTTTTCAGCCGAGACACTGTCGAAGACATAAAGTTGGCCCTGAAAAGACAACGTCAACTGATCTCCATTTTCACCACCATGGTCCACCATGTCACCTCGGGTATCTGATAAATTTCCAGGGCGAGAAGGAATGCCCATTTCCACTCCTTCATTCATCCTCCCAGTATGCTCATCAACCATATCACTTTCATTGTTGATGTGGCGCAAATCATGATGCTCATATTGCACATTCATTGGATCTTGTGCTTCAGCCATGTGCACTCGGGCATCCCTTCCATGAAGGCCATCCATGGTTCTTCTTGTTCATCAATTTGCTATAACTGTTTGACAATGTTATTCAAATAGCCATTATAACATGATAGAGAGGGTTTGAAGCAGATAACTAGATTTCGAGCATGAACAACCAAAGCAACTCCTCAGCAAGCATGAACTGAGTTCACAAACAAACAGAATCACATAATCGGACAGATAACTATATCAAACCAGCATTAAGTGAGGTAAAATCTAAGCAAGATAATAATTGAATTTGCACGACCCGACAACAAAATGCTAGTAAACAGTTGCATGAAGAAACCTTCCTTTCTCATCATCGGTTAGTCATGTTTTCTTCCTTTCCTGGGTTATACGTTGGAAGGATCGCTAAATGGGTAATAAATTCTTTCTTTTTTTTTGCCAGAGTTAGCGTGGATTTCGAACTTTTACAGAGAAAACAGCAATCATAATGTAATCGCGAGCAGAGATTCAACCCTCAAACATAAACGTCAAGGAAAACAGCCAAATGCCAGATTCCTAACGATATATTTCCAAATCCAGAACCATGAATCCGAAAACAACTTAACGTTCTCGAGAAACAGGGCCATATTTTGCATAAATCAGGACCAATTCAAAATTCTGATCCTGTTATGATCGGCAACGAGCGAATGGACGTACAGGGAACCAAAGATAACAAGACAAAAGCACATCAACTTCATATCGTACACCAAATTGTCGCCAACTAAAAACCCTAGAACGTAATCAAGCCAACCCGGTAAGCAAGTCCACGCAGTTTTCACACCATCTCGTGAAAAATTTTCTCATTCCGCTGCGAGAGCACTGACTGAAGTCGGATTCGTACCTGTTCTCGCGAGTAACGTAAGAGAGATGAAGAGAGAAAGCGAGGACCGACGGAAAACTGATCGGACGGCGGCTGGAATGACAAACCCTCGGCAGAAAATGGATACGAGCCGCCGGAACGAAACTCCGGCGCCGGTTGCTGGCGACGTCAGAGAAGGCAGGAGAGGAAAAGCGTCACCGCAGGTGTTGATTTTGATTTTATGTAGTTTTGGATAAAGAACCGTAGAAATAAATAATTTCCAAAAGAAATCAACATTAAAAAATACGAAGTTAAAAATAATTACAAAAATGTATAAAATTTAAAAATATAAATTTTAAAAATATTACAAAAATGTTCTTAAACTTTATTAAAAAAATCTTCTAATATTCAACATACAAATAGTTATATATTAAAAATAGTTGAGATTAAATCGTATAAAATATGAAATTATATAGTATAAAATGGTTAGGTGCATTTATCCTTCCGAATTTCAGTTGTTTTTTATCAATAAATTTAAGATTTGTGAAACTTTAAATTTAATTTGATACATACATTATTTTGATGTGATATATATATATATATATAGTCTAATCACCATTTAGGTTCTAAACCCGACGTATAAACTATAAAGTAATATATGAATATACATATCTACATTGAGATTATTTAACTTTGAGCAAATCATTAAACCTTTTGGCAATTATTGATTCTCTTTCCTTGTTTTTTCCCCATAAAAATATTCCCACCGTAATATAAAAAATTGGGGCAGTATTATTTTCATATGGGTACTAATATTTATGGAGTAATTTATTATTTTATAAGTTATTTTACAAATTTTTATTTTTATATATATTAATATTTATTTTTAGTATCCGATGATTCATTTCGTACATTAAAAAAGATAATTAGATGTGAACAACTGATAGAAAAAAGGAGAAATATATGAATTAATTCATATATTGAAATTAATTTAGATGTTGAAATGTATAAAAATATGAATTTAAATACTACAGTATTTAAAAAACAAATTATACAAAGAAAAAAAATCTCCAACCCTAAATCAAATCAAAATGGGCAATAACAATTAATTATCGAAGATGGAAGTTTGGAAAATAGAAAACAATAAGAAAAGAAACACAGAAACCCTTTTTCTTTAAATTCGAACCCTACCTTTCCTTTGATTTTCCCGATCAAAGAAGTCAGAGAATCTCTCCTCGCTACACTTTTGCGATTCTTGAATCGATTTCTCTGTTCCTTGGATTTCTCTCTTCAATGGAAGCTATATTCACTTCAGTTTACGTATCCAATCTCCCCGAGGCAAAGCCTTCTTTGCCGCCGCCTTCATCTCCGTCTTCTTCTTTTCTGTCTTCTCGTTGGTTGTGCGATTCGCCGACCAAGCGAATCGCCAAACTGAGACTCAGCCATGGACCGAGTCATGGGTTTCGCCTGCGGGCTCTCTTCAACGACGAGACTCCAAGCGAAGGAGATGATAATTTGGCGGGGAGCAATGGGTTTAGCTCGTTTTCCGGCGATATTCTCTCTTTATCTCAGGTAATATCACTTCGATCATACATTTGTTAGAATCATCCCCAAAAAGAAATGGAATCGCAGTAATTGAATCATGCCTTCCAATGTTTCAAAAGTTATCAAATTTTGTTTTGGGTGTGTACTTCACTGGGGGATTCTTGTAGTTATAAAGCTTAAAAAGCTGCTATTAGATGTTAAATTATGTTGCAATGATAGCGAGTTTCACTGTAAACACTTGTCCTGGATGGAACACGATGGTTTTTCTTGCGAAGGTTGTCTTACGTTGCTTTGGCCGGATTGGTGCAAGCTGAACTTGTAGTTCATAATGTATTGGGTGATTCCTTTGGCGCGGGATTGATTGCTTCTTATTTTTCATGCAGGAAATGTTAGGCGGTGATCAAAGTGAGGAAAACAATGCTCATAAGATAATCGACGTCGAGACATCTCTTGTGCTTCCTCATGGGGTTGGCAATGCTGGAGGAACTCGAGCAGGGCTTTTTAGGACACCGATTTCTGGTGGCGTTCAGAGTGCAACCTCTGCTCATGGGCTGCCTCGGCCAGCTTTAGCTGTCCGGAATTTGATGGAGCAGGTAAGAGTTATGTTCTAGTTCGTTCTGTGGTTTGGTTCTTTTTGCTTTACCGGACAAAGATCATAAAGTTCGTGTCTTGTCTTGGGGTTATGATTCAAGGCCAGGTTTGCTCATCTGTGCACTGTGATGTCTAAGATGCACCACCGCAGAGAAGGGTACCCATTTGGCTCTTTGGTGGATTTTGCTCCTGATCCGATGGGACGTAAGTCAAATTGATTGAATCTAACGCTTGTTTTTTGGCTGCATATGGTTTTGCAAAGGCTACTCTCTGTGTCCGGTGTTTCTCTATAATGTCACTTTTATGAATTTTCGACTTGTCAGTTGATGCATATTTAGTTCTTCTCATGCTTCTGTTTTTCCATTTTAAAATGTTTACCTGTGTCACATGTTGTGTGTTTATGGCAATTCATAGACCAGCATCCTTATGGGGTCTGACTTTATCCCCTTACACCCATTCTGGATGTAAACTTAGGAATTTTTATCAATCTGTATATCATACTGAAAAAATACATCTCATGTTTTATGTCTGCTTGCTAATTTTTGTGTTTTCGTGATACAAACTTGATAAATATTTCAATCCACATGTAAATATACATTTGATGATGTCCTGTACTTTTGGTTTCTAGATCCAATATTTTCATTTTCGCCATTGGCCATCCACACACGAAATCTCTTGTCTGAACCTCGATGCACTCTTGTTGTTCAGGTAATGTTATTTATTGTACCTAAACCTAACTGATCTGAAGCATAAGAATATCTTTGTTTTTTTTTTAATTCCTGGTTTTGGTTCGTAGATACCTGGATGGAGCGGCTTATCAAATGCAAGAGTAACACTTTTTGGTGATGTGTACCCGTTGCCAGAAGATCAGCAGGTGGGCTTCTGTTAACCAATTGTGTTTCATATTTCTTCTTGGTTTACTGTTTTTGAATGTCCAGCATAATCCGAGCAGATCGTAATAATTCATCTCTACATTAGCTTTTTTTTTAAAATATTATTGATCTAAATTTTCATTTTCTGGCTTGTCAGGAATGGGCTCATAAGCTGTATATTGCAAAACATCAACAAGGGCCTTCCCAGCAGTGGGGAAACTTTTACTATTTCAGAATGCAGAACATAAGGTTTGCTTACAGTTTTGGCTTCTCCCGTATCACTTTCTTTCTTCCATGAACAAGTCATTGTTTGTTTATGGATGTGATGTTTTAATTTTCTGTGCATCAGAACTTGCATGACATTCTAATATATACTGAAATTGAGATAAATATGACACATTTATTGGCACTAAGAGGATTGACAATTTGACATTTTTCATAATCTTTTACCTTGGAACTGTGCTTTCCATCTTCATTTGCTGGCTGTCAAGTAAGAAATTAGACAAGTATCACTGCCTGCAAACTTATTCTTCGGATGCATTTACCGTCAAGCACAACCCTAAAGGTCAATTAATATTCTTCCATTTGTCTTGAATATAACGATATGGATTTGTCGTCAGTGATATCTATTTCATCGGAGGTTTTGGCACTGTTGCTTGGGTCAATGTCAAAGAGTATGAGGCTCTTCAGCCAGATAAAATAGCTGTCGATGGAGGCGAGCAAAATCTTAAGGTGTGTATTTCAAATTCACTTTTCAGCTAGCTTTCAAGGCTCCAAAAAATTTCTCATTATGTAAATTCCCAATGGTTAGAATTGATTCTTATTTTCTGTCTACTTTTTTTTTAATAGGAACTGAATGCTATCTTCTCAAAACCACTGAGAGAGCTCTTGTCTGCTGAAAGTGAGGTAGATGATGCTGCTCTCATTTCCATAGATTGCAAAGGAATTGATATACGGGTCCGCCAAGGCGCTCAGGTATTATTACGTTAGATTTCCAATCAAATGGATGGAGAGATTGCTTCCGTTCTTACACAAGCCTCTAAGCTTCTGCATTTTATTGTTATGTTCAGTTCAACATACAAAGGCTATCCTTTGATGAAGGCCATGAGGTTGAAACGTTAGAAGAAGCAAAAACTGCTCTCTGGAAAGTGGTAAAGAAGGGGAAGGTGGTGCATAATTTGCAGAAATGACGGATGTTGAAGTCGTTTCATTCGTATCAGACGCCGCCTCACAAGGGGATATCAGTCCAAAGGGTAAATGTGTATCTTTAATCTCAACTCCCGAAATAGCTTATCTGGCGAATAAATTCTACTGCTTGTTCCCTGTTGGGGTCATTTTGGTTCCTTCTTCCCCCTGGTTCTGTGATGAGTTAACTATGTAAAAAAAAATAAACAGACTGCAGAAGTTTTGGTTTTGCACATTGCCTGCCCTTGCCTTTGTTGATCTTGATCAAGTTAAAGCCTTGAAGGAGATAGGTAAGTTTTCACTGGTTGGCCTTTGATGCTCACCAGGTTGACAATACATATTGCCCTCTGATGTAGAGTTTAGTGTGTTGTACTTGTTTTTGGTGACTGTTGAGGTTAGACCTTGAATGAGTTTTTAAGGTAATAACAATGTATTATGCTCTTCTTTCCTGTGATGCTTTTATGTTTCCACATCTTTAGATTTTTTTTGGGTAACCGAGTGTTCTATACTGAAGTCCACAGGATCAAGGGTCAATGGTCAACCATGTGATTTAGAATATTGGTTCCTTCCCAAACATGAGATTCGAACTCAAGGTCGGGATAGTCATTAGACTTTTTGTTTCTTGAATTTTTGCTTTTGTCACTCATACAGTAATTTAGATGAATCTAAAAAGTCATACAATGTGCAGTGCAGTGCTCTCGGTTGAAAAAATATAATTAATTTTTTTAGGGAAAATCTTAAAAAAAACATTGAACTTTTCAATTTTGATAAAAAAATACCGAATTTTACTTTTTATCAAATAAATATTAAACTTTTTAAATGAATCTAAAAAAATACTGAGCTTTTTAAATGATCCAAAAAATATATGAATTTTTCTCTAATTATAAAAAAATACTGAACTTTTTTAGTAATCCAAAAAAATATATAAACTTTTTTCGATTGTAAAAAAAACTAAGTAAAATAATGTGATGTGGTTGTATCTCATTTTATTTATTTTGTCAAATTTAAAAAATTTAATATTTATTTGATAAAATAAAAAATTCAGTATTTTTTGTCAAAATTCGAAAGTTCAGTATTTTTTTGGGATTTTTTTTTAATGTATAAAATAGTATTTATTTAGGAAAGTTTCCGTATAAATTCATGAACCATGTACACATTTCTAGAGCAAGACAACTTTTAAATTGTCAACCCAAAAAATAAAGCTTTTTTTTTTTCTCTAGTATCGGATAAAACATGAGCTTTCAAAATTTTAGATTCAAGACTCTTATCTGCACGTTGTTATGTACAGCACAGCAGAAAGTGACACAAGATTGAAGAATATTCTCCATCCAGAAAGCATGGGGTTAAAAGTAGAATGTTTTAAAACTTTTGGGTGTTTTCGGTAAATATTTGTAAAAATGAAAAAAAAAATCGAAATATGTACCAAACTTTTTCGAGTGTTCGAAAGTTACCCGGGCAAGTTAAATCCAAAGGTAAAAATTAAAAGTATTACACGACGAGAAAAGTAAAAAAAATAATAATAAAACAGAAAATGTCTTTGTTTTCACTGACCCAACTTCATGCGAAGACATCACTGGAGTCAGATGCGGCCAGACAGAAATGCCCACACCACAATCATTCCACTAATACCACCAACGAATCCAACAGCGATCCCCCCACCGATTTCCCATGTCGGAGACTGATATCTCCGCCGTCGCCGTCGCCGGAGAACGAGGCTCGTCGTCTACGCCGATAATGAACTTAGCCCAGGACCATCTCTTCGCCATCCTGCATCTTCTCCCCGTAGATTCTATCCTCTCCTTCTCCATGACCTGCAAGAGATTCCGAGATCTTGCTTGCTCCGACGGTCTCTGGGAAGCAGTTTGCCGGCGGAAGTGGGGCCCGGCGACTGTGGAGGCCCTGAAGTCCTCTTCTCGAGATGGGTTTGCGTGGATGAAGCTGTTCGAGCGAGTTCGCAAGCTGGATTCGGTCTGCTGTCACGTAATCCCGAACCCAGATGCGGAATCTTTGTTGCCGAGCCCTAGAGCTTCTCATTCTCTCAACTTCGTCACTGATTATCTGGTTCTGTTCGGCGGTGGATGTGAAGGAGGTAAAGCCAAATCCTCTCTTCTTCATCCACCAAATGTGAAGTTCCGTACTTTTTTTTCGGGGGTTTTGTCTGTTTGCAACCTGGAAATTGGAGGTTTCGGTATATGATTGAATCCAGAATTGGGGTTCTCTGCTTGATGCGTGTGCTGACCACACGCCAACTCTTTGGCAATTTTAGCTCATCGTTTTGTTATTTCAGATGAAGATTAACCATCATTAGGTTCGAATCCTGCCCTAGTTTCGGTCTTATTACCTGAAAATTTTGAGCTGGATATACATCTTCTGGTCTTTGTACTCAATCAAAATTTTGTTGAGCTTTGTATTATATATATGCATTGCTGGGCTTTTTTTTTTTTTGCAGGACGCCATCTTGATGATACATGGACTGCTTATGTTGATGAGAGCAATCACAAGATGTTGAAATGGAAAAAAGTCGATTTGGGCACTCCGAGCGGGAGATTCGGCCACACCTGCATCGTCGTCGGACAGCAACTCATTCTATTCGGAGGAATAAATGACCGTGGTCATCGTTACAACGATACATGGATCGCGAGAGTGACTTTCCACGAGGAACTATCATGGAAGTTGCTCAATGTCGGACCTGTTATACCGCCTTGTCGTGGTGCTCATGCCGCCTGTTGCATCGGCGAGAAGAAGATCGTTATCCATGGTGGGATCGGATTGTTTGGAGTCAGACTTGGGGACACATGGGTTCTAGAACTTTCCGAGGACATGAACTCGGGGACATGGCGCCAGTTGGTGTCTCATCCATCACCGCCACCTCGGTCAGGACACTCCTTGACCTGCATCAGGGACAACCAAGTAGTTCTGTTCGGAGGGAGAGGGTCGGGATACAATGTTCTCGACGATGTCTGGCTCCTGGATATTCAAGAACATTCCAAACGATGGATACAGATATTCTACGATTTCAAGAACGTGCCCGCGAGTTCTTCATTGCCGAGGGTTGGTCACTCGGCAACGCTGATATTAGGAGGCTGGCTGCTGATTTACGGGGGTGAGGATTCGTACAGGCACAGGAAAGACGATTTCTGGGCATTTGATGTTAACACCATTCCTGCCACTGGTCTGCAGCCACCAGCGGTTAGCCTTAACGGGTCATCAGCATGGAGAAGGCTCAACGAGATTTCTTACAGGCCAAAGTGTCGGTCTTTCCACCGGGCTTGCGTTGATCGGTCAGGACGGTATGTTTACATGTCTGGTGGGATGGTTGACGGATTGCTTCAGCCTGCGGCATCATCAGGTCTTAGGTTTGGTGGTGAGCTTTTCATGGTGGAACTTGTTCTTGGACTCTAGCCACCGACCAAAGACATGGACAGAAACCTGAAAAAGGGCTTTACAGTAAAAGTTTGGTCTTGTCTTGTGCTTTAAGGCCTCTGATGTAATGGTTCAAGTTGTACTAAAATGGCAGGTTTGTGTAAAAAAAAAACCGTATGCATTCCTCTTGTAAACAAGAAATGGTTTCTGTCATGAACAATATTACTGTACAAAAAAAAATACAAGCTCTGCCCTTATAACAATTAAAAAAAAAAACAGATCAAGTGCACTTCCTGCCACTCACAACCAAAGCATATTTTACAATTTACACCATGCAAGTAAAAAAACCAGAGAAAATACATGCACATATATGATATATATGTATATATATATAGAGAGAGAGAGTGAGAGTATATTAGTAATACAGATACTGTATTTATAGAGAACAGAACAAAGTAAGGACAAAGGAAAAACACACTGCAAGTTTTCAGTTACTGTATCATTCTGAATGTTCATGTCTTGTTTGAGGTTAGTGGTAATTATATCGCAGACGACATTTTCTTTTTCAATCGCCTTCCAGATATCTAATCCTAACAGGTCTTTCTCTACTCTTCTTTCTTCTCCAGGTTAAGATGCTTAGCTTTACACACAGACGATTCTTCCTCTTCTACTCTCGGCCTTATCAAAATCTCTGGCTATTCTGCAAGAGCACATATCCAAAACATGAAGAGAGAGTTAAAGCCCAACTTTGAGTTCTTTCAGATCTTCTTCCATGGCTGAAATCTCTTACCTTTTGGTACATACACTTGGGTTTTTTCTGTCTATAGCGGTGAACCTGAAAAGTAACAGGAAGATAATTACCAGTGTTGTCAATGATTGTCCCCAGATAATGTTACGAATCCGTGTAAATCTTGAACATACCAAATGCTAGTTAGGCAGATTGAACCGATGAGTAAGGCTTATTGTCCTCGGAATCAGAGAGAGGAATACATTTCTCTTTCTCGGATTCAGGCTGGTGGGTTTCACTGGATTTTGCGGGAGAAGCAAAGAAGCTATCGGGAAGAATGTTCTCGAGATTGGTCTCTTGCCTTGTGCAGCGATACGAAAGCATGGGTAAGAACGGATGTTTTATGTAAACCTCAAAATTAAAATTGAGCACAACCCTTTTCGCTATCTTGAAAATAAATCATACCCTTTGTTACAGGATTCGCCACTGTAGTCACCTTGTTGGCTCCTGCAATGATCGGTATCATTCAGAAAGGCTCCGCTTGCTTCTAGCCAGAGATGTTTCTCTCCTGTATCGTTGTCATCTGCTAAAAGGAAGGAAAAAGGTCGATGAAAACAGAGAAAAATAAAGGTTAAACATATGAACCAAGCTCCACGAAGCTGAGAAAAGGACCTTCGACGATTTCTTCACTGATGTTTTCTGATTGAAGAAAAATACTTTGATTGATACGAGAGGGAAAACGACCGGGAGAACCAACAGAAAGACTACGATGGTGATGGTGGATTGATTGGTTTTCCAAGTCAGGTAGCTGCAGAGTCATGAACCTTCTCCTTTGAAGTTCTATGGCATGTTGCATATCAGCTTGCTCGGCTTCTCTTCTCAGTGTCTCCGGTGTGCCACATAACATTTTTGGTCCTGGCAACAAAGAAAATGAGGGCTGAACTCAGTAAGAGTATCCAGAAAGAAAAAAAAATTGATTGTCTTCCCATAGAAAAACCATCCAGGGAGTGAATCCTATTGAAGAAAGAAACGAAACTAACCAAAGTGACAGCCAAATGGATCCCTGGAATTAATCCCTGAAGGACTTGAACAAGGAGAGAAGTTCCCCCTCTCCATCTGCTGCTGTAGTTGCTGTTGCCTCCTGCTATTGTTTGACAAAATCTCCATAAAGAAACTGAAGAGATGAAAGCCAAAGACAGAAGACGGGAATAGTATAGGTAGTTTCGATATACTTTTCTAGGATCTTTCCTTTCTCCTTGTATGGTTTAACGAGAACGCGTGAATCACATATGAAATGAGGGTTTCCTCTAGCCAATATGAGCCTCACGGTCTCGGCATTGACGAAAGTGACAAAACCAAACATCCTTTTCTGCTGATACGGAATCCGCACGTCTTGCACCGGTCCAAAATTGCTAACAAAACAAGAAGCATGATAATATTAACAAGCTCATGGAACCCAAACTTGCTCAAGATGTCCATTTTTTTCTGTAATAACAAAACCCAACTATTTTCCTTCACACACAAAAAAAGGAAAAGGAAAGAGCTGTGAGAGTAGTTTACCTGAAATAGTTGGAGACATCTCCATCAGAGAAGGAGCTGTCAGCTGGAAATGTCAAATAAATCTGTCTAGAAGCTGAATGAAACTTATCTCCCATAAAATCTTCCCTTTCATGCCGGCCCGGAGTACCATAGCAGTAACCCTCTTCGCCATATTGTCTGGGAACTAGCCTGCAAGAACACCAAGACAAAACCCAAGAATCATCAGATGAACCACACCGCAGCACCAAAAACCAAGTTTGAACTTCTTAATACCAAAAACAAATCCCTGCATTAAACTTGAGGCAAAAGATTTGAACAACAGGAGAAACAAATTCAAGAGCCAAAAGGATGAAATGAGAGAAAATAAGTCCACCCTCTAGATACGAACTCTTGGGTATGAATGAACACTGAGAGAGTATACTACCATTTTCCTAAACACAACTCGAACAACGACCCAAAAACACAGAGAGCAACAGTTGATATCTCACACACCTGAAAGGGCATCCAAAGACAACTTCACAAATTTATAATCACCAAAGTTGAGGAGCATAAAGATGTAGACTTTAAAACAATCCACCAAAAAGACTCAAACATCACATCTGGTCAAAGCTATTCACCAAAGAACCACACTTTTTTGGCAAAATCTTAGCCTCTACCAAGAAAACATATGCACAAGAGGACATCTTAGCCACATTGTAAAAGAAAACGTGAACAAGAAACAACAAAAATGACCAATGTCCATTTTACCTCTGTCCATTTCGAGGATGCAAGTGGAAATTGAGTCCCTTGTCATACGGCATTGTGGAAGCTCCAGCCAACATGAGCTGAGCAGCCGCCATCCGACGCTGATGAGCTACCTTCATCCTCATCATCTCCTCCTGTTGCCTGTGAACATCATCCATTTTACTCGGAGACCCGAACCAGCCACGGCCACCGAAATCGTAGCCGTGCAAGAGACTGCAGCCGGAGCCAAATCCAGGATCTTCCGACCCCAAACAAGCATCACTGGCTGAGAAACTCCTCCTGTGCAACTGGGCATCGCCATTGTTGGCTGAGAATCCAAATGGGTCCGCAACTTCTTCATTCTTCGAAGAGGAATCATCTAGGAACGATAAATAGTCGCCGAGGTGTTGCTCATCGAGTAAATCGCCGCTTCCACTTGCATCGCCAACTCCATCAGCCATGGAAGAAGAACCCAGAAGCGACGACCCGTTCTGAAATGGGCTCGAGCTCAGGCTGGGGTTGCTGTTAAGTGAGCCGGGAGTCAGAGAAGGAGACAGAGGGTTCCTCGAGAACTCGACGAACCCATTTCCGGACATCCTCGGAGAAGACTGAGAGAATGGTGGTCGGAGGATATTGATGGGTCTGGAGATAGGGTTAAATGGCGTCGGCGTAGACAAGGTGTTTGAAGAAAGACCCAAGTCGGATTTAGCTTTAAGACAGAGAGACTGCAACACAGTGTCTGGTCCAAGAGCCAAACGCATCAAATCTCTCTTACCCAAATCCCGCAACAACAAATACCCAATGATTTTCGACGCGTTCTCCGGTTCCAGTGTTCTGATCTTAGTGAAAAGTATGGAAATAGGATCTCCGGGATCCATGGCCGTGATTTCTCTGCTCTTACAGAAGATGGAGACGAAGAAGAAGAGACCCAGAGAGGCAGAGACCCTTTTTTTTTTTGAAAGTAGTGGGTACTAGCTTGTGTGTTTTTGTGTTTTTTTTTTTTTTTTTTTTTTTTTTTTTTGGGGCTGAGGGTTAATAATGTGATGTTTTTTTTTAAATGTCTTTTATTTTTTATTGTAAAGTGTCAAGGACAACTTTTTTTTGTTTGTTCCTTTTCCTGAGGTTTTTGTTTTGTTTCCTTCATCGGGTTTAGGGTTTTTGAAGTTCGTCGGGAGCGGGATTAGAGTGACGTGGAAATTAAACTATTTAATTTAACCACAACAAATTTTTTATTTTTGTTTTTTTGAAAGATTTCATTAAGAATCAATAATTATTCCGGAAAAAAATGAGAACTGGTATGGAAAAATTAAACTATATATATAATTATTTTAAAAAAATATTAACTGAATAAATATCCTAATTTTTAGCTGATTTTTCAAAAACCAATATATTTTTTATTTAATAAGTTTTAGCCATACGAACAACTGCTAATAAAATAAAATTAACCGACATTTTAAGAAAATTGTTTTTTAAAGAAAAAAAAAAGTTGATGGGGAGAGTCTAGCAACATGGGTATGAATTATGCACCGTATTATCTCGAATTTCATGTTATTGGAAAATCATCATCATGTAAAAATGTGAAAAGTTTGCATTTATATACGAAAACTTATACAGTGTTTGTGGTGGAAAACGCAACCCATAATTAAAAAAAGGAATATAAAGTTTTGATATAAAGAAGGAATTACAATATTCATAACAAAATTGTCTATTATTATAAAAAATGTTTTTCTATTATTGATTAACGTAAGATACAGGCTAATATATGGAAACATACAATAGTATATTCTATGTATAATATCTTGGTTAAATCATAATCATATTAATTATAATATTATAGAAATAATATCTTTCTGTATATTCCTCACGATGAATCATCTATAATGAATTCAATATTGTTACATAAAAATTGAAAATTTAGATTGTGAACGTATTAAACGAAACATCTTCTATATGGTGGTGTAGTTCAAACTTGAGTCGGTGTTGTTTGATATATAACGTTTGAAGAGTTTGAGTGTTATAACTTCAGAGACTGATGTAGCACGGATGGCGCATCTGCGCTAGTTGAGTTGTACGATAATGAGGTCCGCAGTACAAAAATTTGCGGTGTATATACTGCTAGGCCGGAGAAAAAAAATAAAAGCGCAAAAACGCGACGCATAATATGTGATAATTTAGCAGTGATGTCGTCAGAGAAAAAAAATATGCAAACACGCGGATCGATGATCAGAGTTTTGCAATCGAAAGGGATTAAAAACCAGGTTTAAAAATCTCCCAACGATTAAGGCTGACGTTGATAAACGAACGTCGTTAGAAAAAAAAAAAGAACAAAATTAATGCAAGACGGTACTCAAGACGATACTATTAGATTTAGTAAATCATTGTCATCTTCGTTTTCGGATTCAATGAATATTGTTGATTAAAAAACCGAACTTCTGATACCATAATAGGAGAATGTTTTTCTATTATTAATTACCGCAAGATACACGTTAATATATAGTAAAATATAATAGTATATTCTAGACGTAATATCTAGGATAAATCATAATCATATTAATGGTAATATTCTAAAAATAATATCTTTCTATACATAAAATTCCATAACAAGAAATTAAATTCCATTTGATGCAAAGATTGAACATAATTGATAGACATATGATAGGTTCTATAAATTCTTTAAAAAAAACAGAGAAAAATACTCTTAACACGCTTCACAAATTATTTTTAGTGTTTGAAGATTGTGATAAAAATGAAATTTAGACTTTCATGCACTTATAATTAAGACATGACGATATAGAAATGTCAATAAAAATTGAAATTGTTAAGAAAATGAAAAATATACAAAGGATGATAGAAATTATGAAAATAATTTTTTTTTTAAAGAGAGAGACTAAACTCATCCACATCTTTTATCTTTAGTGTGATTGATGAAAAACTCTTAATACTCATTTAAATTTAGTATTGTAAATATTGATCTTCTATATTCGTGTTTAAATAGTAAAATAATATCAATGTGATTGGAGATGAATATAAACTTTAGATATGACTATAGAAATAATAACGGATATAATATTATGTATTTTATGTTATTATATCTATATTTCCTTTCAAACCCAAAATTCTTGCTTTTAAAATATTTTATTTCGTAAAAAAGGTTTCGTTGTTTACGTCAATTCGACCAAAACGATGAATAATAAAAATTTAAAACAATTTTAAAAAATTTCCCAAGATAGGTCTCATGGTGGAAATATAAAGTATTATATACCCCACCCTAATTTCAAATCTTACCAAATAAAGAAAATATCTGTCTTTAGACCCGAACCGTTTGTTAACTACGTTTTTAAAGAATTTTTAGCCTCTTTAATAGAATATATGATACGTAGGAAAAATGATAAAATCAGTATATAATAAAATAATACATAACACATGGAAAAAACATTTGCCGAATTATATATATATAACTTGTGTTTTTTAGAATAAATTATGTAAAATATCATTACTTATTAGTTGATTCCCTCAACAATTTATCTTTATTGATAATGTAACCTAATATCTTTATCAAAAACATTATTATAATATTCGAATAATCTTCTATATAATAGCAAAATATTTGATTGTATTGATGAAATATCAAAAATAAATTATCGTTCTTGATATTAATGGAAGAAAATAAAGGAAAATATTTTTATTGTGGGGAGGTGGGTGGAAATCGCTATACAAGTGTACACGTGAGGAGCTTAATTAATGGTCGTCGTCTATGTTGACCAGACTCTGTAATTTATTAGCATTCCTCGGAATCAGACGATGATGTAACAAAAAACTTTTTAATCTCCAAAATAAATAAATAAAATCAGTATTTATTTTTTAAAATTCTGTAATTGGATAAAAACGGTGATCGCCATTTTCAAGGCGACATGAACAAGTATCCAAAAAGCGTATAAAATGAAAATACCGTACTGAGATTTTCAGGATATTTAGAGAAATAAATTATTCTTTAAATGAGTCCGAAATCTAGTGGGTTTAATTTTAAAATTGTTTCCCATAACAAGAAACATGCAAGCGTTGTCAGGACAGAGACTGAGCACCTGAACAGTTGTCTGTATTTTTATTTTTATATTAGATATGAAATGCGTATAATTTACTAAAATAAAAAACCCTATGGAAATTGAATCCAAATTAAACATAAAACATTGAACAATATTTTTTAAAAATACGAAAATAAACTTACACAATTCTGAAACTGAAATCAAAATGTTAACTCTCGTCTAAATATTTGGCTTCCGTTTTATAAAACTATAACAGTGCAATTTCTATATTAAATTTGATTCGGTTTTATTTGGTTTCATTTTAGTTCGAATTCCATTTTTATTAATAAAAACATTCATTTTAGAAAATAATTTTCGATTTTTTTTGTTTATTTTTTAAGTCAATCCAGATTTAGTTTTTATTTTTTAAAAATAATAATCGCTTGGGTTTTATACCAAATTTCGATTCGATTATTATTCGTTGGATCGATTTGAGTAGATAAAACAATTAATAGGCCTAGGCCCAATATTAAGGCAATGGCCCAGTCACAAAGCCCATTACATATCCTCTACGGTTTGGTGTTCAAAATCATTAACAGGGAAAAAAAAAAGCGACAGAGGAACCTAAAGAAAATCTGTAGTTAACCATAGTCGAGAAGAGATTCATCTGGCGTCGACGATGGCGAACACGGAGCCTGAAGCGGTGGATTTCGAGCCTGAGGAGGATGACTTGATGGACGAGGACGGTGGTGGTGACGCCGAAGATGCTTCCCCACGCGCCGGATATCCGAGGCTGAGATCCACCATCGCCGGCGTCAGCGACGACTCGACGGCGAAGAAGACCAAAGGTCGCGGCTTCCGAGAGGAGCCTGATGCCGATCGCCAACGCCGTCTCTCTTCTCGCGACTTTGATTCGCTCGGCTCCGACGGCGGTCCCGGACCGCAGCGATGTAATCCATTTCTCTCTCTCTCACTCGCTCTCTGTGCGTGTGTTTGTTTAGCCACGTGCCTTGATGCGTTATAGTTGCAATTTATTGATTATTTGTGTTCTTGTTTGATTTGTGTTAAACAATCTTTTTTTTTCTAGGGTTTCTAAATGAGACTTGTTGATGCAATTTAAGTAGGATAATTTCGCTAGACTTTTGTTGAAGTTTCATTATTGAATGAGATTTGCTTTATTCGTGAAATTCGAAATTGAGAACACCACTGTGAGGTATTAACCGTCAAACTAAATTGAACCGCGGTTTGAGTGTAGGAATTGATTGTAAGAATATCTTAAGTCTAACGCAGCTAATGAATTTCTAATAGATTTTGGTTTAAGGGTAGAAAATATAAATTATTTTCTGTTTACTGGACTTGGAATATACTCTGGTTTGTGTTTGATCGTATACACTATGCAGAATATGTACTCTTTTGAATGATTTGTTGTGTGGATGTGTGTTATGTATGATGGAAGAAATTATGTGCAGCCATTGAGGGGTGGATTATTCTGGTCACTGGAGTTCATGAGGAGGCACAGGAAGATGATTTATTGAATGCTCTTGGTGACTTTGGGGAGATAAAGAATCTTCATCTGAATCTCGACCGCCGTACTGGGTTTGTCAAGGTTGGGGAACTTTCTCTTTGTTCTTAATGATATTTTATGTTCAAGTGCTTTTTCGATTGCATACACTCCAGTTCACTGTACACAACGTTTGCTGTACATATTGGATAGGAATCGAAGACCTTTATGAAATGCAGAACTGATTGTACTGGATGCCTGCTTTGGATTTATGTGGTTGTATGTGGTAACAAATCTATTGTTGAATACAGTGAAATGGAGAGTGAACGTTGATTTTCTGTTGAAAGTCAGGCTTTGACACTTGCTAATGGAAAAGTCTTCCTGTTTTCGATTGAGATTTCTATAGACTTTAGGTTTTCTTGAGTAAACATACTGTGGAAGTTCTTCTATTAATATTTCCTGTGTATCCTTCTGTCTTTTCAAGGGTTATGCATTGATAGAATATGAGAAGTTTGAAGAAGCACAGAAAGCTATTTCAGAAATGAATGGTGCTGAGCTTCTCACTCAGACGGTCAATGTTGATTGGGCCTTCAGCAATGGACCCAGTGTTGGATCATACAGGAGAAAGAACATGAGGTTTGCATCTATGTCTATTCCTTTCCTCCCTTTTCTGTACGAATGAACTAGATTTATCTGCTTTGCCATCTTCTCGTTTAGATTTTTTGGTTGCAATCCTTTAGGTGTGATTTACATGCAAAACACATATCTCCAGTGGATGGTTTGCAAGAGAGTTGTTTGTAAACTTGCACATTTAGGTGTCCATAAGCTTCACTATCATCTACACTTAAAAGTTTCTGAAAGTAGATGTGGATCAATCTCCATGGTTGGTTGGTTCTAGAGTTTGCTTGTTGGTAATGGGCCTGGCTGCATGGGATTTGTAGGAGTTCTTCAAGAGAGTTGTTTGTCAACCTAGCACAACTAATATGAGTCCACACTTGTTTAGTGATGAAACACTTAATGTCATTAAGAGTGCAAATAACAGAATTTAGATACGTAAACACAGTCAAGCTTATACGGTTGTGTCATCATAAGAGTGAAAAACTTTTACGCATTCTTACTCTTTGGGATTATATGTAACTCAAATCGTCTAAAATGAATCTCCTCTGGTTTTCAAGACCTGTAATGAAGCAGAGTATAGGGTCTTTGTCGCGGCTTTCATGAGTTTTGCTCAAAGTGACACCCTTCTTCCACTGGTGCCTAATAGACCTCAATATCCTGATTCTCGGGTTATTTCCATAATCGCAGATCTGGGAGGACGCATCGTTCTAGGAGCCCGAGAAGGCGATACTAAATCCCGTCACATTAGGTTGAATTGCTTGCTCCGAGGTTTTGGATTTTCTATATCTGGAAAGTCGATGGACAATGATGTAGTGAGAGTGGAAATGGGGATTTTTTTGCTTTTTGTATGGTTCATCCATTTTCGGTTCCATGAAATCCGCGTCACAAAGAGGGATGCAGAAGCCGTGTGGCTGTTGTTTCTTCCTTCACTTCAATGGATTGCCAGGGGAACCCAATTACTGAACTCTTTATCACTGATCCCATTTGCCCAATTCGCTTTTGAAATGGATTGCAGTTTGCTGGGTGAGTAGATGTGAACAGAAGCATGGGGAGAAAATCACATTTTTTTATGGTAAGTTTGGTAACCGATTGTTTTATGAGATTGTAGTGAGATAATGTGATATATAATATAGGGTTTATGCATAGGGGTGGGCTTAGTAAGTTTATTGGATAGATTTAGGGTTTAGGGATTTAAAATAGTTAGTGGGGTTACAATTTTTGAATTTTTGGAATACCAATAGCCATTGGACCTGTAATGTATCATATAGCTGTCTCCGACTTGTCCTTCCGATTGTCCAAGGGCAATACCGTCGGCCGGTCGACCGGGCGCGTTCCCGAGACCACTGAGCAGTATTTCATGTTCACACGATAATATTATCCGATCACGTATTTATTCATTAGAAATTACAACAAGCGCATTGTGAAGAGTTTAAGTTCATCTCATATATATATATTATTTGAGATTTTTAGTATTATTAATGCATATAAAAAGGATTATCTATAAATTATCAATAATAACACTTCTGCCGACAGTTAATACGGGCTATTCACATATTATATAATATTTTCTTAAACACGTGAGTAGGCCCCATTCGGCTACAAATTAATACATCACCACAGACACATTTAAGTTAACGTTACACAGTTTTATATATATAGCAATTCCAATCCCCGCATTGAAAAGAAGAAGGAAATAAATGTGGAGGCTGAGGACCGGAAAAGGAGGAGATGATCCTCACTTGTTCAGCACAAATGATTACGTGGGGAGACAAGTATGGGAGTTCGATAGAGATGCTGCCACTCCTCAGGAGCTTGCTGACGTGGAAGATGCTCGACGGAACTTCTCTGAGAACAGAACTCATCTCAAGACCTGCTCTGATCTACTATGGCGCATGCAGGTTACATATATATATATGTATATGTACGTGTGTATGTATGTGTTTACCAATGAAAAGCTATATAGTCATATATATACTACATTTTACATATACGTCAATGCCGCCAACTGGGTATCGTTTCTTTTATAGAGATAAGGCCATGGAACATCATAAATTTCACTACTTTCTGTGCACAGTTTTAGCCTCAAGTATTAGATTTCACATCTCCCGTCTCAAATTGCAATATCCATTCTTCCGAAAAAACGCTATGCATTTGACAGTTTCTGCGGGAGAAAAACTTCGACCAAAAGATTCCACGGGTGCTGGTTGAGGATGCGGAGAAAATCACGTACGAAGCAGCCAAGACGGCGCTTAGAAGAGGCGTTCTCTACTTCACGGCCCTGCAGGCCGATGACGGTCACTGGCCCGCTGAAAACTCGGGGAGTTTGTTCTTCGAGGCCCCCTTTGTCAGTATATATTCATGTAAACTCCATACTTTTCGATAACTTTGAATGGAATTTCACATCCTCTTCCGA
>NW_010966021.1:1371389-1386726 GCF_000463585.1 Tarenaya hassleriana | reverse complement strand
TTCCGATCATTTTCAGGTTATATGCTTGTACATAACCGGGCATCTCGATAACATATTCTCCCCTGAACACCGCGACGAGATCTTACGTTACATGTACAATCATCAGGTACCTATAATCATAAAACATATGCAAGCCATGATCGGTTTTGTTATTGATATGTATGGTCCGACATTCGTCATAGAACGAAGACGGCGGCTGGGGATTGCATGTAGAAGGCCACAGTGTTATGCTCTGTACAGTCATGAACTACATCTGCCTAAGGATCTTCGGAGTAGGGCTTGACGGCGATCGAGAAAACGCTTGTGCAAGGGCCCGGAAATGGATTCTTGACCATGGCGGTGCCACATACACGCCCTTGATCGGGAAAGCGTGGCTTTCGGTAGGAAGAGTTCATTTAATTTTCGAGTTTTATGTATCATATATATGCTCTGAATTGAAACTTAATCAGTTTGGTATTGGCTAATGTTTCCTCTTTGTAGATTCTTGGAGTGTATGATTGGTCTGGATGCATACCAATGCCGCCCGAGATATGGATGCTTCCTTCCTTCTTACCCATTTACGGAGGTCCGAGACCTTAATACGAGACATCGAAATCCGACAAAAGGGTTATAATGTTTCGATCTGTCCGATTTACTTCTTTGGTTACATACACCGTCTAATTCCTCTGGAAACAAATACATACAGGCACCCTTTGGATCTATTGCCGGGACGTTTTCTCGGGCTTGTCATACTTGTACGGCAAACGGTTCATAACACCGCAAACCCCTCTCGTTTTACAGCTTCGAGAAGAACTCTACACTCGGCCTTACGATCAAATCGATTGGAAGATCGCCCGACTCCGATGTGCAAAGGTATATACTCAATCTTAGAAAGGGTATTTAATCGATATCATGAACAAAAATATTGCAAACATGTGTGTATATATATATATGTTTATACATGGAGGAAACTTTGTTTTTGGTGCAGGAGGATCTCTACCAGCCTCAGGCCTTTGTACATAATTTATTCTGGAAGGGTGTTAGTATTTTTCTTGAGCCTTTCCTAAGCCGTTGGCCCTTCGACAAGTTGGTGAGACAAAGGGCTCTTCGGACAACGATGGAACTCATTCACTACAACGATGAAGCCAGCCGGTATATTACAGGCGGATGCGTGGAGAAGGTATATATATATATATATATATATATATATATATCGACGGTATTTTCTTTTATCTTATGAATAGTCTATATATTAATATATAATTACAAAGGGTTTATGTTTTTATTTTTTTGGAGAATTTACGTATTAATATGCTTTCTATTTTTGGATATATAGCCGTTCTGTATGCTCGCTTGTTGGGTAGAAGACAATGACAGTGATTGTTTCAAGAAGCATCTCGCTAGGGTTCCTGATTACGTATGGGTGGCCGAAGATGGTATGAAAATCCAGGTTGGTCACTTGAAACGATCATCACATTGGGAAAAAAAATCAAATTAGAGACAAAATTTTTTTTTTTTTTGATAATATTGGGGAACCTCTATCCTACGACCCTTCGGGCCGGACTTTCGTCACGGACATAAGAAAACTCCAAGCCCACGCATATGAACTTGCAACACATACGTGGGAGGTAAATCAGTCCAGAGACTGACAGACGAACAGGTCAGAGGAAGTGTCTCCGCCTCATGGGCGCCACCCATGCTCCCAACCAGCTGACCTGGGGTTCCCCTCGTCTGCAAAATATTAATTACCGTCAATATATATATATATATATATATATATATGAATATATATTGTGTTCTTTTTGTGCAGTCTTTTGGAAGTCAATTATGGGACACGAGCTTTTCACTTCAAGCCTTGTTAGCTACGGATCTTGCAGATGAAATCAGACCAACACTTGTCAAGGGATACAACTACTTGAAGAAATCTCAGGCATATATTATGACATCTATCTATACATATACATGATATGGACCCACCCACCATGTTTTATTTTCCCCTTCATCGACACAGGTCGCAGAGAATCCTCCCGGTAACTATAGGAAAATGTATAGATACAGCACAAAAGGAGCGTGGACATTTACAGACCAAGATCAAGGATGGGGGGTTTCCGACTGTACTGCAGAAAGTTTAGAGGTTAACATTTTAAATAATCTTTTTCTTTTTTTAAAAAAAAAAATCTTGGATATGCAATTCAATTATAAGCAAATAAAACGTATTTTCTTTTAACACCATGCTGATTAGTATCTATATATATATATATATATATATATATGTGTGTTATAGTGTTGCCTTGTCTTCTCGACCATGCCAGCCGAATTCATTGGCGAGAAAATGAAACCGGAGAGGCTATATGACGCCGTTAATTTCCTTCTCTCCCTGCAGGTGAAATAAACTTGGATGATGATTACTATCGTTGATCATATATATATATATATACATATGTATACATATATATCATATAGGTAGATAGATTTCGTAAGCATGACATTTTCTTTGTGAAAATGCTAACCCATTAGTTTCATCACGTGTTGTGAAATGAAACAGAGCACGAATGGAGGTGTGACGGCGTGGGAGCCAGCCCCCGGGAAGAAATGGTTGGAGGTATATATATATATATATATATATATATATTCACTATTCTCTTTTTTTTTTCACAATTCCTTAATTAAAGCTAATTAATTGGTCTTAATATTACCTCATGGTTATCGAATACTCCATCCGTTCCAAAATAATTGTTGTTTCAGATTATTTCACATTTTTTAAGAAAAGATAGAAAAAATCACATATACCTTTATTTAATTTAATGATAAAAACAATGTTATCATTAATAATTTATTATAATTTAATAGGGATAAAATTGAAAACTATTATAAAAAATGTATTGAAAATGTAGAATAACAAATATTTTAAAACATAGAAAATAACCTAAAACTACAAATATTTTCAAACGGAGGGAGTAGCTTCTACAATGATCATCTCTTCTTTAATGCATTAGAAAAAAAGAAAAAATAAATATCTAAAATTTGTAATAATTTAAAGTTATAAAAAAAATTTCAAGTAAAGAAAAAGAAGAGACGCTTTTAGAGAGAAATATTTATATTTATAAATGTTTAGAAATACTTGCTAAGAAAACCCCACACACATCTGCATTCATAATAAGAATACAAATATATTTTCACTTAACATTATTTTCAATCAATCATTTGAAAGTCAAATGGATTATGTAAGCAATGGCATCGTTATAGTATAAGCTTTTACATACCCATTACATGAGAAATGGCATAAACGATTTTTTTTTTTTATAACCAGTGTTCTGGACCGAATCTCAGACTAATCCCGGAACCGTAAGCAAGTCATGTGATTTGAATATATCGATCATAATAACGCTCAATATATAGTTTGTTTTGTTGTGTTTATTATATATCCAGTTGCTTGGACCGGTGGAGTTTTTAGGATACGGGGTCGTGGAACACGAGTATGTCACATTCGCTAATTACCGTGGTTAATCTTACTTTCTCTTTAAGAGAGAATGCAAAATTAGACGCATTAAACATATGTTAAGATTCTGGAACCTCAGATATGTGGAATGCACCGCCTCAGTGATAGTGGCACTCGTCTCATTCAAGAAGCTGTATCCATGGCACCGGAAGAAAGAGATCGAAAGTTGCATCACGAACGCCGTCGATTATACCGAGAAACAGCAGCTGCCGGACGGTTCATGGTATGCTGTAATGATATTTCAGATTACATGTTACTACTTAAAAACAAAAAGCACAAAGAAACATAAGTAGAGTAGTGACTCATGGTACAAGATGCAGGTATGGCAGCTGGGGCGTATGCTTCTTCTATGCTACATGGTTTGCATTGAGAGGTCTAGCCGCCGCCGGAAAGACTTACAAAGACTCTCCGACTATCCGTAAAGCGGTTCGGTTCATAATCGGGACCCAAAACGTCGACGGTGGCTGGGGCGAAAGCTATCTATCTTGCCCTAACAAGGTATCTTTCATATATAAACATATAACGATATTACCTTAACCAAAATTCTAGGGTTTGTTCTCTTGGTTTGTTCTGTCAGAAGTACACTCCTTTGGAAGGAAACAGATCCACAGTTGTCCATACGGCCGAAGCAATGATGGGTTTAATCTTGGCTGGTCAGGTTAGTCACCAATCTTAAAACAAACATACGTAAATTAACTAGGGTTAGGGTTAGGGTTAGGGTTAGGGTTAGGGTTCTGATCGATGATGCTTTTGTCTTAAACTTGTTCAATGTTGTAATAACACGTGGATAATAAAAAAAGATGGAGAGAGAGCCTAACTCGGTTCATCGATCTGCGAAAATGCTGATCAATTCCCAGTTGGAGAATGGCGATTTCCCGCAAGAGGTGATAATTAATAAATAATTCTATTTTTCTTTCTTATATAATAATAATTTTAAAAATTGAAAATGATTTTGGTTCGTCGCAGGGAATAGTGGGAGTTTTCAACACGACGGCGATGTTGCATTATCCCAACTTTAGGAACTCTTTTGCGTTATGGGCACTCGCTGAATACGCAAAGCGTCTTTAATTAATGTAATATAAAAGAGTTTGGATAATCTGTTCATCTTATTAGTATTAGAATCGAAATTTAAAATGATCAGCCGCGCAATGAGTATTACAAAATATGTAGAATTTATAAAAAAAATTTGTTTGAAAGAATTTACATTTTTGTGAACTTTACATATTATTATATTTCGTGTTTGGTTTGAGGTTCTTTAGTACTAGAAATTCTATTAACAAAATTATATATTTAAACTCATTTTATAATCTTAGGTTATTTAATTAATTTACGTTAATCAAATCGAAATATTACGAATATCTGTGAACTTTGATCTTATCTACGCTGACAGGAAAAATTAAATATTGACTATAATGATACTCAATTTTAGGCTATTTAATTAATGTCCCCTTAATCAAATCTCCTTGCGGGAACTTATGGAAATAATTTTCATTTTTTTTTGTTAGAATGTTACAAATAGTATTGACAGAAAAAATTGTCACTACATTTATTTTGTTCACAAAGGGGAATTCGGATTTAAACATCATCATCATCATCATCATCATCATCATCATCATCATCATCATCATTATTATTTAAATCAGTTGTGTTGTGGTGGAGGTGCCAACATGTTGTCGTCACGTATTATATTATTTATATGTCACGTTTTGTGAGCAGTTGGTGAGATGTCCATTAGGTAACGTGATTCTCTTGTCAGGTGGATATATTTTTCTTATCTATTTATCAATCACTATTATCGTCTTAAATAAATAGCACAATTAAAAAAATTATTGTTTTGTAAACGAGTATAATTAAATTTCTATATACAAAGACCCCAAAACGAATCCGACTTGATAATACACACATAATCATATTTTTAAATTGAATTCAATTTAAAAATATATTAAAACTAAATTAAATTAATAATTTTATAAATTTAATATTTTTTTCAACATAAATAAGAACCGAATTAATATATATATATATAACAAGTTAAAAGGTAAAAACAATTCAATCTCACTCTCACTCCCTAAAATTTCACAAAGGGTACTAATTTTTTTTTTTTGTACGATTATGTCACTTAATGTATACCTACCACTATATATCATACATCTCATGTATTAAATTGATAAGATTTTCTCAACAGTTTCTGTCATAAACCCAACAAACTTTAAATAAAAAAAACAAAACAAAATAAACCCCTTTGTCTATATTTTCCCTTTAATCTTTGTCGTATTTATCTTCAGAATTTGCCACCGTTTTATTTATAAGAACCATGAAACGTCAGACCCCAAAAAAAAAAGGACGTAAATAAATAATCCAATTGAAAAGGACAAAAAGACTTTATTGCTGTTGGATCGATCTCAGTGAAAATTTGTATGCAAACGGTAGAAAAATAATGTTACAAAAAAAAAACATTAAGGGCAGATAACTAACCATAAACCTAATTTTGTAAGAGGACATTAAATGAGAGTGATTATCAAAGAGCCCCACTTCATAACTTTGAATTGACCCCTAGAGCATAGTGACAATATTTTATATATATATATATATATATATATTGTAAATTAAAAAAATCAACTTTATTTATATTAATAATGTCGTTCGGCTCCACTGTCAGTTGTCTTTTTGTCAGATGTCTCCACTGCTGCTGCCCATTTCTTAATTTTGTGTCTTTTTGCTTTTTTTCGTTTGTTTAGGGGCCTTTTTTCTAGAAAATATTTTGAAATATTCAACGACCTCTTTATAATATGTATTTATTTTGAATAGTTTGATTAGAAAAATCATACTCAAACGGATATCTAGACTTCCTTTTTCTGATTGGATCAAAGAGATTGGAAATTGAAGAAATTTACTTTCATTTTATTTTTTTCGTGTTTGTGTTTTCGAAAAAAATTTGTGAAAATAGTAAAAAAAAACTTGAGAAAGAGATGATATATGGTAGGTATTCTGACACAGCCTGTCGCATGACTCTCGTGACCGATACATAATTTGCCACGTGATTAAAAATGTTTTGGTAGAGCTGACACGGCTTGCAGGAATTGACTTCACAAGTTATGAAAGATTTAGCAGAACTAGTGGGTCCAATAAGCCACGTGATGTTAACCTGCCAGCCAAATATTGGCAATTCAATTCATATCAAATCGTGCCAATTTTATTTTTGTCCTGTATGGATTGTTTTTGTTTTGTTGATAGAGGTGTATGGATCTTAAGGGGCAATATAGCAGAAATACCCTTATTTTGCTACATAGACTTCACGGACTACCCTCCAAAACCCTAAAATTTTGGAAAAAAAAATAAAAGGAACAAAAGACATAATTAACCCTCTCACAAAAGTAACGTGATATTCCTCTCTTCATTTTGAATTCATCTCTCTCGTTTTCATTCTTTGATAACTCTTCATTTCTTTCTTAACTTTCTCTCTCTACTCTTATATTTCTCTCAACTCTTTCATTTTCTCCCTTCTCATTTCATTTGTATACATAGAAAAACAAACGAAAAATGATTATTTCGTTGAGCATATCCTCACCGACGAACTCATATCTTCTTCTTGAGTCGGTCTAAGACAGAACAAATGACAAAAACTGAAGGTAAGTTCATTAATACAAGAGATTGGTTCGATGCATAAACTTTGTGTTTTGGGTTTGAGTTTTATGATTTTTAGAGTGAATCGTGTATTTTTTTTTATGAAAATGAAATAGATGCATAGCAAATCTGTCGAAGAATATGCAAGAGGCGCATATTTAATGTCAAATAAATGTTTGGAGCAATAATGGAACAGATTGACAAATGTACGTTACATTGGTTACACCGTCTAAAATTTAATTTTGGTCACACTAGTCACATTGGTCACAGATGTCACACTGGTCACACTAATCATACTGGTCACACCGTTTAAAATTTGTTTTGGTCACATTGGTCACACTAGTCACACTGGTCACACTGATCACACTGGTCACACTAGTCACACTGGTCATACCGTTTAAAATTTGTTTTGGTCACACTGGTCACACTAGTCACATTGGTCACACTGGTCACACTGGTCACACTGGTCACATTAGTCACACTGGTCACACCGTTCAAAATTTAGTTTTGGTCACACTAGTCATATTAGTCATATTGGTCACACTAGTTACACTAGTCACATTGGTCACACCGTTCAAAATTTAATTTTGGTCATACTGGTCACACCGTTCAAAATTTAGTTTTGGTCACACCATTCAAAATTTAGTTTTGGTCACACTGGTCACACTGGTCACTTGGGCACACTGGTCACACTGGTCACACCGAAAAATTTTAAAATTCACGCGAAAAATTTAACTTTTTGTGGTGGAGGGAGTTTTAAAAATTTTAAAATATTTAAATTTTTTCCTAGGGAACCGAAAACTGTTCTCTCTCTTCTGTTTCTGTCATTGGGACCCACGCCAATGGGTATTATGGGAATAACATAATTATAAGGGTATGTTTTGAACTAACTTTTTTATTTATTTTTGCAGGGGTATGCTTTGAAGTCTTTGTAGCATAATAGAGGTATTTTTTATAAAAGCCCATCTTAAGGGCTCAACAAAATTATTCAAAAATGGGTATCCGCGTAGCATATATCGGATTTTTAGAATACTCTGTTCAAATCCCAATCTAAATCCGAATCCATAAATATTCGCAGATTCAAATCCGCGTAATAGAATTTTACAAAAGAGATATTCATTTTTTTATAAATAATTATATCTTATATCTCTATAATATTTTTATAAAATATAATTATTTTGGATTAAATGATTTCTCATTTTTCAATATTATTTTTTTAAAATAATTTATTATTATTTATCTTTCACCATCTTTATTCATATCGATTCATCCATCTTTATAATTATATTTTCACTTTTTTAAAAATATTTCTACATAAATATTGTTATTTTTTATTAAATAAAGTTTATCTTTATTCTTATCATATTAAATAATTATGTCCACGAGTATCCGTTCATTATTCCAGATATTCGTATTCTAGATATTCGTAACTCTCGAACCTGAATGCAAATTCCAAAATGAAATACCCGAGTCTTTCGCATACAATAAATACCTCGATTTTTCCAATAATCTGACTCCTACCCACCCCATGTTATACAATTAGTTTTTTTTTTTGTTTAGCACGAAACGTTGAAATTCATTTTTATATATATATATTTTATATTTATTATAGAGGTATTGAAAATTGAAATATATATTTGTGATAGAAAAAATAGTCAACATCATCATTAGATTATAGTGTCGGAGATGGAGGAGCAGACAAGAAAATGAAAGAAAAAAATAGCTGTTTGAAAAAATCTATGAGAGAGACGAGAGAGGCTGTTAATGGTGGTGGTGACGATGCCTTGTAAGATTTATGCAAAGATTATAAAAAAAAAATAGAGAGAATGGAAGAAAGAAAAACGATTTGTTATAAATGGAAAAGATCAGAGATAATAAAATGTATAAATTACATTTCGGAATAGTTTTGATATTTACAAAATATAATTTTTAATTTTCTTTTGCAGTTTGTAAATGAGCTTGTTTTACATAATTATCAGAGAGTTTAAAATTTGACAAACTGTTTAAATATCTATAAACTTTGTCGAATTGGTCAAATAAACGTATCTAGCATGCTATAAAATTCACCCATTCAAGTATTTAAACTTGTAATGGAATATAGTTTGGGTACTAAAATATTAATTTGTTTCTCAATACATATTAAAGAAACATTAAAATATAGATATAATCATGGACTTATTTAAAATATATATGTATTTGTTTAATGTGAGAGATATCCATATAAATAACCATTTTATACTTTAGTAACCAAATGAATTCCGAACTACCATAAGTATTCAAATCTATTAAATATCTAAATAAACCAATATTATATCAGCTTGCATTAAGTTTATAGACCATATTATATAAAATTATTTCTATATACATCTCTACCAATTTCACCCTTTGTTTTGATAGTTAATACAGATTTAATATCCATTTAAAAATTCAATATGCAAATTAATTAACTACTTGGATTTTTCCACACGTTTATAACCAGTTAGAAATATTTTTAATAGCTGAGAGTTTAGGATATAACCATGGTTTAATTAAATTTTTCTTATTACAAAAGCATAACATAAGTCCGGATTAGGCGAAGATTTATCATTTTTACACCCATGGCACAAAAACTGACCAATTTTAAAAATTAGGGTTAGGTTTTGTTTGTGAGAGAGAGAGAGAGAGAGAGAGAGAGAGAGAGAGAGAGATTCATCAGAACAAATAAGCACATACAATGGACGAATTCTTAATCATATTGAGTAGATGGTAAAGGATGAAAGTGAAGAACAGGAGTCATAAGGAGAGGATGACGCATCTCCATGAAGCCATTGTTGGTCGGTTCCATGTTAACCTTGCCGCCATGGATCTTCCAGTCGAAGCATTGAACCATTCTCCCAATCGCCGTCTCCATCACAATATTAGCCAAGTTCGCTCCTGGACACCTTCTTCTTCCACTCCCAAACGGAATGTGCTTCAGTGCATGTTCCTTGTAATCACACTCTCTCGTATTCCTCGTACTTTCCAAGAATCTCTCTGGTCGAAACTCATCTGGGTCTTCCCACGAGCTGGGATCCCTCATTATTCCGTAAAGATTGAGAACCACTGTCGTGTTCTTCGGGATGTAATACCCTCCGATCTCACACCCTTCTTGGCATTTTCTCGGCAAGAAAAACGTGGGTGGATACAGCCTTAGCCCTTCCTTCACGACCGCTTGCAGGTACGGGAGGTTTTGGAGATCTGTCTCTTCAAGAACCCTTGTTTTCCCGACAATGAACTCGATCTCTTTCCTCAGCTTTCTGAAGACATCTGGATGGTTCATAAGCTCTGCCATTGTCCAGGAAACTGAAGCTGGTGGGCTATCATTGGTTCCAAAGAGAAGATCCTGCATCAGTACGAATCCACTTCACACCAATTGGATAGATATTCTACCATGTTTACGTATGTATAGATAGTATAAAACAATTACCACAAAGATTGATTTAATCTGATTCCTCGTGATCTTGTATGGAGCCTTCTCGTTCTGACAAGCTTCCAACAGCATATCCATCATGTCCTTATGCTCTCTGTCTGGATTCTCTTCATGTTCCTTGAGGCTCTTCTCGAGCAACTCATCGTACGTTCTAGAAGCTTCCCTTACCTCTCTCTCCAGGAGTGAAGCCCCAAACCTCGAAATCGAACGTAGCCCTTTTGCTGTGAATATCTTTCCACACAAGTGGATGGATTTCTTGGCCAAACCCCCGAGTTTCTCCTCTGTACCATTCTCCTCCGAACATTTCTGTCCCATGATCATGTTGCATACGATCTTGTTCGAGAGCTTTCTAATCTCCACGGCAATATCGACAAGCTCTCCCCTCGTTGCCTTTTCCAGCAAGTAAATGTAAAACCTATCGAATTCTTCGGCCCGAAGACGACGAGATCTCGCCAAATGGTTCGGTCCTAGCAAATCCGTGGCGAGGAGCTTCTTCACGAACTTCCAGTAATCGCCGTAGGGGGAGGCCATGAAACTGTAAGGCCCTAGAAACAAGGAGTCGTCCAAAGTGGCGACCGAATGGTTGGAGAAGTTGACGTCTTCGGTCCTGAAAACTTGGTAGGCGACCGAGGCGGAGGAGACGAGGACGACGGGGAAGCCGAGGAAGCGGAGATAGAGGAGAGGGCCGTATTTGGAGGAGAGATTCTTAAGGCGAGCGGGCAGATGGGTGGAGACGAGGAGGTGGAGATGACCCACGAGTGGGAGGGATGGTGGGCTTGGAGGAAGATGAACGCACTGATCGTTAGGAGGTGATTTCTTGAAGAAAATCAGATGGAGAAACAGAAGTGAGATTGGGCATACGAGTAAGATAGAGATGAACTGAATGTCAAAGATTGATTCCATTGTTTGCTTAATCTATTCCCTTGAGATGAGGAGATACATACATATGTGTGTATATATATATATATATCCGATTTTTCGGGCATTCGGACCGATCCGTGAATGGGGGTATCTAAAAATCGGATATTGATCCACCGACATGATGAGATTGGATCCAACGACGGTGAAAACCGGAATTCTAATACACACAACAAACTGGAATAATTAAACTAATCATGTATTGGCCCAATTGCATCATACATACATATATATATATATACATACACATATTCCTTGTAAGTGCCTTTCTGCCACCTCAATCACATACGACATGGTGAAGTTCCAATCCGGGATCATCACTTATGATGATGATGATGATGATGATGATGATGATAGCTGCATCAGTGGCCAGTCGTGATCAGAGCTGGCTACATAGTAAAAAAAATGAAAACTCATTAACCTCTGCTTTGCCATAGGGAGCTTATGGTGATAAATGCAGGTTTTTCCCCCCCATTCCCTGTGGATATCAATGCCTAAACCTTAGTCTAAGGTGCTAAAAGTACTGCTAACTATATATACGACCCCAAATTCTAGTTACCACATCTGAAAAATGCAGGAACCATTCAAGAATGATATGATAAGGATTGAGTTATGTTCTCCATTGCCTCTGGCGCCAAGAGCAAAAGGGGAGCACATCCTATAAAAACCAGACTTGGAATTCAATCCCAAACGTACAAGAATACCCAGAAACCATTTACACAGAAAGAATGGATGTTGAATTCTGTCAGAGGAAAAACGAACCTTAGCCTTAGCCAGCCAGCCAGCACTGCTTCCGGGACGGAACAGAAGAAAGGAGGACCTTGCTTGATAGCCCCGGCTAGAGGACTGCGAAATCTTAAAAGCTTTGGACAAGAAGGCATACTTGCCCTTGAAAATTTACTAGAGAAAAAGTAATTCTAGGATTTCTATATCTCCTGATTCACAGTGAAAACCACATATGACGACTATACATCATGAGGTAGAAGTAGAACTCTGCAAAAAATAACTAAAGAAATTGTACAAAACAAGATCGATCCAATGAGAACAAAATACCCTTTGGGATAGCAGAAAACCCAGCTTGATTTCCTCTGTTTCGGAAGTAAACATGTTACAAGAAGTCGTTCGTTCTTTTCCTACTCTTGATTTTGTACTAAGTTACAAATAGAAAGCCTAAAACCTCACAATCTCCAGCCCTAGAAAATAAAAATGCCGCAATGGTAAAGGATGTGCTGCCTGTTTCTGACTAACTTTTCTTATCATCGGAAGAATTATTTTCAAGCCTAGCATCAAACCCATGAAATGGAACCTCACACATAGATCTTGGAATTGCACGCCCACCGAAATCCTCGGGGAAAAATTCAAAATCAGGTCCGAAATTGAACTTCACAACACAATTTGGCTGATTAGGGAGAGTGTACATAGAAGCAGCAGGGTAGTAACGACCACCGTATAGATCTCTGAAGGCAACCCCCTGACATATACCATTTTTGAAGAAGGATATCTCACTCCCTGCATCAGAATGGCAGTCATTCAGCAATGCCAGTTGCAATTCATACAGAACTTGATGAAATTATTTACATCACGTTCATAGCCTAGATAATGCAGCACAGGCAATTAACTCGAACTTGCAGCTTTTTAGCCGTCAATTAAAACATCTCTTCAGTGTATTAACCAAAAGGATAACAGTTGTAATAAGTTCCTTTCTTTTCTGTTATCTGTTCAAATCCTACAAGATACCCTTTATCACGGAACTAGCTGCAACTCATCTGTTATAACAGATCAACTGACTGAGACTCAGAACACGGACGAGGAGCATAAGGAAAATTAAGCTTCGCCACGCCATTAACGATATTTTACTACCTATAAGAAGTTAACCATACGAAAATTCCCTCCTAGACAAAAGGCTACATTCAGATTGCATCAGAATATAATACCCTGAACAACTCAACAAAGAATCGTCCATATCGATCTAAAACATTCGCAACTAACTAAATATCACAGCAAGAACCACGTGCAATACAGGAGAAGATGCTCATACCTGGTATAACTTTAGGAGGCTCCTCCTTCGCATCGGGAGCACAAACGTATCTCTGCCCCTTATACCATACATAATGAGGAGGCTTTGGCGCAAATGAAGCACCATCAGGCAAATTTATGTAGAAACCGATAACGTCGCCTTCCTTATACCCTTCCTCGGCATACTCCTCCCTTAAAGCCTTGTGAATCTTACTACCATCAATATCCCTAAATCCGAAACTGTTGCCATCGTAACCTACTGGAGCCTGCAAATCTCCTTTCTCGGTCGACCACCCGAGTCGGGTATGACCCGTCTCACCCAAATTCACGACTTTAATCTCAAAGTACCATGCCCCTTCTACTACCCCTCTCGTTGCTCTCACCATTCTATACCCTTTGGTACTTCCTGCACTAAGCCTATCTTCGCTAAGTTCCACTTTCTCAGCTTTGTACACTTTTGACAGGCATATTTTCATGTCGGGCGTGTCGTCTCCCTTGTCGGGAAACCTAGGGACCGGAGTTATCAGTACCTTGTCCTCCACGGCCGCAGGGTTCGGCGTGTTGGCTTTGCTCTTCTTCTTCCCCTTGCGTGTGCTCTTCGTCACCCAGACGTTGTTGTTCTTCTTCTTCGACTTCGACTTCTTCGCTGTACTCGCGACCGGGGTTTCCGACTCCGCCGCTGCCGCCGTGAGACCCGGCGGCGGAGGTTGCTCTTCCTCTGGATCCTCTTTCACAGGCAATAACGTAAGAGAAGACAGTTGCTTCTGCTTCTTCGGCAGTGGTTCGTCTTCCTCGTCTCCGTCCTCTTCTCCCAGTAAGGCGCCGTTTTGGGCAGCGGCGGATTCCGGCTTGGGGGACTTGAGGTTGTCAGAGGAAGCAGTCGGACCATCCTCAGAGAGAGAATCGGATTCGAGCTTCGCGTCGGATCCGGGCCGACCCGAATCCCCAGCTTCTTCAACTTTCTCCAAATTGGCGATGTTTTCATCCTCGACGACAACATTCGAATTCGACTGCCGCGGCGGCGTCAGATCTTGTCGTCCGGGTCCGAGAGGAGGAGGAATTCGGGTCGGGTCATGGGTTGGCGAATGCGAGTCTTCCTCTGGTTCGCCTCTGTAATTGGCTTCAAGAGAATCCATGGAAAAACCAAATTCTTTCCCGACGCAGTGAAACAGAGGGTGGAGTAAAAAAGGGAGGCGAAAAGGAAATTTTATAGGGCTGAAAGTTTGGGCCTTTTGGGCTTTATAGGCCCAATACAGTTCTAGGGTTGCTGGCCGGTGTCCATTTCTTAATCAACTCCCCGGTCCCGGGTAGACATCATGGGGCTTATGTTTAATTCTGACTAACTTTTATAGGATTTAATTTTTTTTTGATAATCTATTATTCAAAATTTTATATCTATTCAAATATTATTTTACATTTTAATTCCGCTTGTAATTTGTTTGAATTCCATTCGATTTCAGTGTTAATTAAAAATATTTATTTTCTAAAGATAATTTTAATTTTAGTTCAATTTTCGAATATTGTTATACGCATTTCGAGTTTAATTGAGATCCGGTTAATTGTTATAAAATATCATACCTAAACGATTTTAAAATCCAATTGAGTTTGGATAAGATTATATTTATTTAATTGAATCCCTCTTTTACATCACAAACCAAAATATCCAGGGCTATTTAAAATTAAAATGATTGATTAATATATGTATTGTGATTCATATATAAAATGCATTAATTGTGGTATAAAAAGTTAAAAGCGGAAAAAATCACATTGCAGACGAGACACTCTGCAATTGCTAATTAGCTTTTTTGTGTTTGAGATTTTATAAGTTGCATATATTCTCACTCCCTGCATCA